>NW_026609008.1:0-44020 GCF_029499605.1 Hyla sarda | reverse complement strand
GAAGGAGATATTTGCTCAAAACTTGCTGTGCTGGTGCAGACAGTGGCACCCGACATGCCTGCGTTGTCGTTTTCACCCGGGCACTCTTTGGGCGGGCGCAGCACGCAGAAACACCTAGATTGCAGATAAGCGCCTATTCCCATTGATAGCGACGAACAGAGAAGATGCACAAGCTTCTTGCCATTGCGGCCGAACGGAAGGAGATATTTGCTCAAAACTTGCTGTGCTGGTGCAGACAGTGGCACCCGACATGCCTGCGTTGTCGTTTTCACCCGGGCACTCTTTGGGCGGGCGCAGCACGCAGAAACACCTAGATTGCAGATAAGCGCCTTTTCCCATTGACCGCGACGAACAGAGAAGATGCACAAGCTTCTTTCCATTGCGACCGAACGGAAGGAGATATTTGCTCAAAACTTGCTGTGCTGGTCCAGACAGTGGCACATGACATGCCTGAGTTGTCGTTTTCACCCGGGCACTCTTTGGGCGTGCGCAGCACGCAGAAACACCTAGATTGCAGATAAGCGTCTTTTCCCATTGACCGCGACGAACAGAGAAGATGCACAAGCTTCTTGCCATTGCGGCAGAACGGAAGGAGATATTTGCTCAAAACTTGCTGTGCTGGTGCAGACAGTGGCACCCGACATGCCTGCGTTGTCGTTTTCACCCGGGCACTCTTTGGGCGGGCGCAGCACGCAGAAACACTTAGATTGCAGATAAGCGCCTTTTCCCATTGACCGCGACGAACAGAGAAGATGCACAAGCTTCTTGCCATTGCGGCCGAACGGAAGGAGATATTTGCTCAAAACTTTCTGTCCTGGTGCAGACAGTGGCACCCGACATGCCTGAGTTGTCGTTTTCACCCGGGCACTCTTTTGGCGGGCGCAGCACGCAGAAACACCTAGATTGCAGATAAGCGCCTTTTCCCATTGACTGCGACGAACAGAGAAGATGCACAAGCTTCTTGCCATTGCGGCCGAACGGAAGGAGATATTTGCTCAAAACTTGCTGTGCTGGTGCAGACAGTGGCACCCGACATGCCTGCGTTGTCGTTTTCACCGGGCACTCTTTGGGCGGGCGTAGCACGCAGAAACACCTAGATAGCAGATAAGCGCCTTTTCCCTTTGACCGCGACGAACAGAGAAGATGCACGAGCTTCTTGCCATTGCGGCCGAACGGAAGGAGATATTTGCTCAAAACTTGCTGTGCTGGTGCAGACAGTGGCACCCGACATGCCTGCGTTGTCGTTTTCACCCGGGCACTCTTTGGGCGGGCGCAGCACGCAGAAACACCTAGATTGCAGATAAGCGCCTTTTCCCATTGACCGCGACGAACAGAGAAGATGCACAAGCTTCTTTCCATTGCGGCCGAACGGAAGGAGATATTTGCTCAAAACTTGCTGTGCTGGTGCAGACAGTGGCACCCGACATGCCTGCGTTGTCGTTTTCACCCGCGCACTCTTTGGGCGGGCGCAGCACGCAGAAACACCTAGATTGCAGATAAGCGCCTTTTCCCATTGACCGCGACGAACAGAGAAGATGCACAAGCTTCTTGCCATTGCGGCCGAACGGAAGGAGATATTTGCTCAAAACTTGCTGTGCTGGTGCAGACAGTGGCACCCGACATGCCTGCGTTGTCGTTTTCACCCGGGCACTCTTTGGGCGGGCGCAGCACGCAGAAACACCTAGATTGCAGATAAGCGCCTTTTCCCATTGACCGCGACGAACAGAGAAGATGCACAAGCTTCTTGCCATTGCGGCCGAACGGAAGGAAATATTTGCTCAAAACTTGCTGTGCTGGTGCAGACAGTGGCACCCGACATGCCTGCGTTGTCGTTTTCACCCGCGCACTCTTTGGGCGGGCGCAGCACGCAGAAACACCTAGATTGCAGATAAGCGCCTTTTCCCATTGACCGCGACGAACAGAGAAGAAGCACAAGCTTCTTGCCATTGCGGCAGAACGGAAGGAGATATTTGCTCAAAACTTGCTGTGCTGGTGCAGACAGTGGCACCCGACATGCCTGCGTTGTCGTTTTCACCCGGGCACTCTTTGGGCGGGCGCAGCACGCAGAAACACCTAGATTGCAGATAAGCGCCTTTTCCCATTGACCGCGACGAACAGAGAAGATGCACAAGCTTCTTGCCATTGCGGCCGAACGGAAGGAGATATTTGCTCAAAACTTGCTGTGCTGGTGCAGACAGTGGCACCCGACATGCCTGCGTTGTCGTTTTCACCCGCGCACTCTTTGGGCGGGCGCAGCACGCAGAAACACCTAGATTGCAGATAAGCGCCTTTTCCCATTGACCGCGACGAACAGAGAAGATGCACAAGCTTCTTCCCATTGCGGCAGAACGGAAGGAGATATTTGCTCAAAACTTGCTGTGCTGGTGCAGACAGTGGCACCCGACATGCCTGCGTTGTCGTTTTCACCCGGGCACTCTTTGGGCGGGCGCAGCACGCAGAAACACCTAGATTGCAGATAAGCGCCTATTCCCATTGATAGCGACGAACAGAGAAGATGCACAAGCTTCTTGCCATTGCGGCCGAACGGAAGGAGATATTTGCTCAAAACTTGCTGTGCTGGTGCAGACAGTGGCACCCGACATGCCTGCGTTGTCGTTTTCACCCGGGCACTCTTTGGGCGGGCGCAGCACGCAGAAACACCTAGATTGCAGATAAGCGCCTATTCCCATTGATAGCGACGAACAGAGAAGATGCACAAGCTTCTTGCCATTGCGGCCGAACGGAAGGAGATATTTGCTCAAAACTTGCTGTGCTGGTGCAGACAGTGGCACCCGACATGCCTGCGTTGTCGTTTTCACCCGGGCACTCTTTGGGCGGGCGCAGCACGCAGAAACACCTAGATTGCAGATAAGCGCCTTTTCCCATTGACCGCGACGAACAGAGAAGATGCACAAGCTTCTTTCCATTGCGACCGAACGGAAGGAGATATTTGCTCAAAACTTGCTGTGCTGGTCCAGACAGTGGCACATGACATGCCTGAGTTGTCGTTTTCACCCGGGCACTCTTTGGGCGTGCGCAGCACGCAGAAACACCTAGATTGCAGATAAGCGTCTTTTCCCATTGACCGCGACGAACAGAGAAGATGCACAAGCTTCTTGCCATTGCGGCAGAACGGAAGGAGATATTTGCTCAAAACTTGCTGTGCTGGTGCAGACAGTGGCACCCGACATGCCTGCGTTGTCGTTTTCACCCGGGCACTCTTTGGGCGGGCGCAGCACGCAGAAACACTTAGATTGCAGATAAGCGCCTTTTCCCATTGACCGCGACGAACAGAGAAGATGCACAAGCTTCTTGCCATTGCGGCCGAACGGAAGGAGATATTTGCTCAAAACTTTCTGTCCTGGTGCAGACAGTGGCACCCGACATGCCTGAGTTGTCGTTTTCACCCGGGCACTCTTTTGGCGGGCGCAGCACGCAGAAACACCTAGATTGCAGATAAGCGCCTTTTCCCATTGACCGCGACGAACAGAGAAGATGCACAAGCTTCTTGCCATTGCGGCCGAACGGAAGGAGATATTTGCTCAAAACTTGCTGTGCTGGTGCAGACAGTGGCACCCGACATGCCTGCCTTGTCGTTTTCACCCGGGCACTCTTTGGGCGGGCTCAGCCCGCAGAAACACCTAGATTGCAGATAAGCGCCTTTTCCCATTGACCGCGACGAACAGAGAAGATGCACAAGCTTCTTGCCATTGCGGCCGAACGGAAGGAGATATTTGCTCAAAACTTGCTGTGCTGGTGCAGACAGTGGCACACGACTTGCCTGCGTTGTCGTTTTCACCCGGGCACTCTTTGGGCGGGCGCAGCACGCAGAAACACCTAGATTGCAGATAAGCGCCTTTTCCCATTGACCGCGACGAACAGAGAAGATGCACAAGCTTCTTGCCATTGCGGCCGAAAGGAAGGAGATATTTCCTCAAAACTTGCTGTGCTGGTGCAGACAGTGGCACCCGACATGCATGCAATGTCGTTTTCACCCGGGCACTCTTTGGGCGGGCGCAGCACGCAGAAACACCTAGATTGCAGATAAGCGCCTTTTCCCATTGACCGCGACGAACAGAGAAGATGCACAAGCTTCTTCCCATTGCGGCAGAACGGAAGGAGATATTTGCTCAAAACTTGCTGTGCTGGTGCAGACAGTGGCACCCGACATGCCTGCGTTGTCGTTTTCACCCGGGCACTCTTTGGGCGGGCGCAGCACGCAGAAACACTTAGATTGCAGATAAGCGCCTTTTCCCATTGACCGCGACGAACAGAGAAGATGCACAAGCTTCTTCCCATTGCGGCAGAACGGAAGGAGATATTTGCTCAAAACTTGCTGTGCTGATGCAGACAGTGGCACCCGACATGCCTGCGTTGTCGTTTTCACCCGGGCACTCTTTGGGCGGGCGCAGCACGCAGAAACACTTAGATTGCAGATAAGCGCCTTTTCCCATTGACCGCGACGAACAGAGAAGATGCACAAGCTTCTTGCCATTGCGGCAGAACGGAAGGAGATATTTGCTCAAAACTTGCTGTGCTGGTGCAGACAGTGGCACCCGACATGCCTGCGTTGTCGTTTTCACCCGGGCACTCTTTGGGCGGGCGCAGCACGCAGAAACACTTAGATTGCAGATAAGCGCCTTTTCCCATTGACCGCGACGAACAGAGAAGATGCACAAGCTTCTTGCCATTGTGGCAGAACGGAAGGAGATATTTGCTCAAAACTTGCTGTGCTGGTGCAGACAGTGGCACCCGACATGTCTGCGTTGTCGTTTTCACCCGGGCACTCTTTGGGCGGGCGCAGCACGCAGAAACACCTAGATTGCAGATAAGCGCCTTTTCCCATTGACCGCGACGAACAGAGAATATGCACAAGCTTCTTGCCATTGCGGCCGAACGGAAGGAGATATTTGCTCAAAACTTGCTGTGCTGGTGCAGACAGTGGCACCCGACATGCCTGCGTTGTCGTTTTCACCCGGGCACTCTTTGGGCGGGCGCAGCACGCAGAAACACCTAGATTGCAGATAAGCGCCTTTTCCCATTGACCGCGACGAACAGAGAAGATGCACAAGCTTCTTGCCATTGCGGCCGAACGGAAGGAGATATTTGCTCAAAACTTGCTGTGCTGGTGCAGACAGTGGCACCCGACATGCCTGCGTTGTCGTTTTCACCCGGGCACTCTTTGGGCGGGCGCAGCACGCAGAAACACCTAGATTGCAGATAAGCGCCTTTTCCCATTGACCGCGACGAACAGAGAAGATGCACAAGCTTCTTGCCATTGCGGCCGAACGGAAGGAAATATTTGCTCAAAACTTGCTGTGCTGGTGCAGACAGTGGCACCCGACATGCCTGCGTTGTCGTTTTCACCCGCGCACTCTTTGGGCGGGCGCAGCACGCAGAAACACCTAGATTGCAGATAAGCGCCTTTTCCCATTGACCGCGACGAACAGAGAAGCACAAGCTTCTTGCCATTGCGGCAGAACGGAAGGAGATATTTGCTCAAAACTTGCTGTGCTGGTGCAGACAGTGGCACCCGACATGCCTGCGTTGTCGTTTTCACCCGGGCACTCTTTGGGCGGGCGCAGCACGCAGAAACACTTAGATTGCAGATAAGCGCCTTTTCCCATTGACCGCGACGAACAGAGAAGATGCACAAGCTTCTTGCCATTGTGGCAGAACGGAAGGAGATATTTGCTCAAAACTTGCTGTGCTGGTGCAGACAGTGGCACCCGACATGCCTGCGTTGTCGTTTTCACCCGGGCACTCTTTGGGCGGGCGCAGCACGCAGAAACACCTAGATTGCAGATAAGCGCCTTTTCCCATTGACCGCGACGAACAGAGAAGATGCACAAGCTTCTTGCCATTGCGGCCGAACGGAAGGAGATATTTGCTCAAAACTTGCTGTGCTGGTGCAGACAGTGGCACCCGACATGCCTGCGTTGTCGTTTTCACCCGCGCACTCTTTGGGCGGGCGCAGCACGCAGAAACACCTAGATTGCAGATAAGCGCCTTTTCCCATTGACCGCGACGAACAGAGAAGATGCACAAGCTTCTTCCCATTGCGGCAGAACGGAAGGAGATATTTGCTCAAAACTTGCTGTGCTGGTGCAGACAGTGGCACCCGACATGCCTGCGTTGTCGTTTTCACCCGGGCACTCTTTGGGCGGGCGCAGCACGCAGAAACACCTAGATTGCAGATAAGCGCCTATTCCCATTGATAGCGACGAACAGAGAAGATGCACAAGCTTCTTGCCATTGCGGCCGAACGGAAGGAGATATTTGCTCAAAACTTGCTGTGCTGGTGCAGACAGTGGAACCCGACATGCCTGCGTTGTCGTTTTCACCCGGGCACTCTTTGGGCGGGCGCAGCACGCAGAAACACCTAGATTGCAGATAAGCGCCTTTTCCCATTGACCGCGACGAACAGAGAAGATGCACAAGCTTCTTTCCATTGCGGCCGAACGGAAGGAGATATTTGCTCAAAACTTGCTGTGCTGGTCCAGTGGCACATGACATGCCTGAGTTGTCGTTTTCACCCGGGCACTCTTTGGGCGGGCGCAGCACGCAGAAACACCTAGATTGCAGATAAGCGTCTTTTCCCATTGACCGCGACGAACAGAGAAGATGCACAAGCTTCTTGCCATTGCGGCCGAACGGAAGGAGATATTTGCTCAAAACTTGCTGTGCTGGTGCAGACAGTGGCACCCGACATGCCTGCCTTGTCGTTTTCACCCGGGCACTCTTTGGGCGGGCTCAGCCCGCAGAAACACCTAGATTGCAGATAAGCGCCTTTTCCCATTGACCGCGACGAACAGAGAAGATGCACAAGCTTCTTGCCATTGCGGCCGAACGGAAGGAGATATTTGCTCAAAACTTGCTGTGCTGGTGCAGACAGTGGCACACGACTTGCCTGCGTTGTCGTTTTCACCCGGGCACTCTTTGGGCGGGCGCAGCACGCAGAAACACCTAGATTGCAGATAAGCGCCTTTTCCCATTGACCGCGACGAACAGAGAAGATACACAAGCTTCTTGCCATTGCGGCCGAACGGAAGGAGATATTTGCTCAAAACTTGCTGTGCTTGTGCAGACAGTGGCACCCGACATGCCTGCCTTGTCGTTTTCACCCGGGCACTCTTTGGACGGGCGCAGCACGCAGAAACACCTAGATTGCAGATAAGCGCCTTTTCCCCTTGACCGCGACGAACAGAGAAGATGCACAAGCTTCTTGCCATTGCGGCCGAACGGAAGGAGATATTTGCTCAAAACTTGCTGTGCTGGTGCAGACAATGGCACCTGACATGCCTGCTTTGTCGTTTTCACCCGGGCACTCTTTGGGCGGGCGCAGCACGCAGAAACACCTAGATTGCAGATAAGCGCCTTTTCCCATTGACCGCGACGAACAGAGAAGATACACAAGCTTCTTGCCATTGCGGCCGAACGGAAGGAGATATTTGCTCAAAACTTGCTGTGCTGGTGCAGACCGTGGCACCCGACATGCCTGCCTTGTCGTTTTCACCCGGGCACTCTTTGGACGGGCGCAGCACGCAGAAACACCTAGATTGCAGATAAGCGCCTTTTCCCCTTGACCGCGACGAACAGAGAAGATGCACAAGCTTCTTGCCATTGCGGCCGAACGGAAGGAGATATTTGCTCAAAACTTGCTGTGCTGGTGCAGACAGTGGCACCCGACATGCCTGCGTTGTCGTTTTCACCCGGGCACTCTTTGGGCGGGCGCAGCACGCAGAAACACTTAGATTGCAGATAAGCGCCTTTTCCCATTGACCGCGACGAACAGAGAAGATGCACAAGCTTCTTGCCATTGTGGCAGAACGGAAGGAGATATTTGCTCAAAACTTGCTGTGCTGGTGCAGACAGTGGCACCCGACATGCCTGCGTTGTCGTTTTCACCCGGGCACTCTTTGGGCGGGCGCAGCACGCAGAAACACTTAGATTGCAGATAAGCGCCTTTTCCCATTGACCGCGACGAACAGAGAAGATGCACAAGCTTCTTGCCATTGCGGCCGAACGGAAGGAGATATTTGCTCAAAACTTGCTGTGCTGGTGCAGACAGTGGCACACGACTTGCATGCGTTGTCGTTTTCACCCGGGCACTCTTTGGGCGGGCGCAGCACGCAGAAACACCTAGATTGCAGATAAGCGCCTTTTCCCATTGACCGCGACGAACAGAGAAGATGCACAAGCTTCTTGCCATTGCGTCCGAACGGAAGGAGATATTTGCTCAAAACTTGCTGTGCTGGTGCAGACAGTGGCACCCGACATGCCTGCGTTTTCGTTTTCACCGGGCACTCTTTGGGCGGGCGTAGCACGCAGAAACACCTAGATTGCAGATAAGCGCCTTTTCCCTTTGACCGCGACGAACAGAGAAGATGCACGAGCTTCTTGCCATTGCGGCCGAACGGAAGGAGATATTTGCTCAAAACTTGCTGTGCTGGTGCAGACAGTGGCACCCGACATGCCTGCGTTGTCGTTTTCACCCGGGCACTCTTTGGGCGGGCGCAGCACGCAGAAACACCTAGATTGCAGATAAGCGCCTTTTCCCATTGACCGCGACGAACAGAGAAGATGCATAAGCTTCTTGCCATTGCGGCCGAACGGAAGGAGATATTTGCTCAAAACTTGCTGTGCTGGTGCAGACAGTGGCACCCGACATGCCTGCGTTGTCGTTTTCACCCGGGCACTCTTTGGGCGGGCGCAGCACGCAGAAACACCTAGATTGCAGATAAGCGCCTTTTCCCATTGACCGCGACGAACAGAGAAGATGCACAAGCTTCTTGCCATTGCGGCCGAACGGAAGGAAATATTTGCTCAAAACTTGCTGTGCTGGTGCAGACAGTGGCACCCGACATGCCTGCGTTGTCGTTTTCACCCGCGCACTCTTTGGGCGGGCGCAGCACGCAGAAACACCTAGATTGCAGATAAGCGCCTTTTCCCATTGACCGCGACGAACAGAGAAGATGCACAAGCTTCTTGCCATTGCGGCCGAACGGAAGGAAATATTTGCTCAAAACTTGCTGTGCTGGTGCAGACAGTGGCACCCGACATGCCTGCGTTGTCGTTTTCACCCGCGCACTCTTTGGGCGGGCGCAGCACGCAGAAACACCTAGATTGCAGATAAGCGCCTTTTCCCATTGACCGCGACGAACAGAGAAGAAGCACAAGCTTCTTGCCATTGCGGCAGAACGGAAGGAGATATTTGCTCAAAACTTGCTGTGCTGGTGCAGACAGTGGCACCCGACATGCCTGCGTTGTCGTTTTCACCCGGGCACTCTTTGGGCGGGCGCAGCACGCAGAAACACTTAGATTGCAGATAAGCGCCTTTTCCCATTGACCGCGACGAACAGAGAAGATGCACAAGCTTCTTGCCATTGTGGCAGAACGGAAGGAGATATTTGCTCAAAACTTGCTGTGCTGGTGCAGACAGTGGCACCCGACATGCCTGCGTTGTCGTTTTCACCCGGGCACTCTTTGGGCGGGCGCAGCACGCAGAAACACCTAGATTGCAGATAAGCGCCTTTTCCCATTGACCGCGACGAACAGAGAAGATGCACAAGCTTCTTGCCATTGCGGCCGAACGGAAGGAGATATTTGCTCAAAACTTGCTGTGCTGGTGCAGACAGTGGCACCCGACATGACTGCGTTGTCGTTTTCACCCGCGCACTCTTTGGGCGGGCGCAGCACGCAGAAACACCTAGATTGCAGATAAGCGCCTTTTCCCATTGACCGCGACGAACAGAGAAGATGCACAAGCTTCTTCCCATTGCGGCAGAACGGAAGGAGATATTTGCTCAAAACTTGCTGTGCTGGTGCAGACAGTGGCACCCGACATGCCTGCGTTGTCGTTTTCACCCGGGCACTCTTTGGGCGGGCGCAGCACGCAGAAACACCTAGATTGCAGATAAGCGCCTATTCCCATTGATAGCGACGAACAGAGAAGATGCACAAGCTTCTTGCCATTGCGGCCGAACGGAAGGAGATATTTGCTCAAAACTTGCTGTGCTGGTGCAGACAGTGGCACCCGACATGCCTGCGTTGTCGTTTTCACCCGGGCACTCTTTGGGCGGGCGCAGCACGCAGAAACACCTAGATTGCAGATAAGCGCCTATTCCCATTGATAGCGACGAACAGAGAAGATGCACAAGCTTCTTGCCATTGCGGCCGAACGGAAGGAGATATTTGCTCAAAACTTGCTGTGCTGGTGCAGACAGTGGAACCCGACATGCCTGCGTTGTCGTTTTCACCCGGGCACTCTTTGGGCCGGCGCATCACGCAGAAACACCTAGATTGCAGATAAGCGCCTTTTCCCATTGACCGCGACGAACAGAGAAGATGCACAAGCTTCTTTCCATTGCGGCCGAACGGAAGGAGATATTTGCTCAAAACTTGCTGTGCTGGTCCAGACAGTGGCACATGACATGCCTGAGTTGTCGTTTTCACCCGGGCACTCTTTGGGCGGGCGCAGCACGCAGAAACACCTAGATTGCAGATAAGCGTCTTTTCCCATTGACCGCGACGAACAGAGAAGATGCACAAGCTTCTTGCCATTGCGGCAGAACGGAAGGAGATATTTGCTCAAAACTTGCTGTGCTGGTGCAGACAGTGGCACCCGACATGCCTGCGTTGTCGTTTTCACCCGGGCACTCTTTGGGCGGGCGCAGCACGCAGAAACACTTAGATTGCAGATAAGCGCCTTTTCCCATTGACCGCGACGAACAGAGAAGATGCACAAGCTTCTTGCCATTGCGGCCGAACGGAAGGAGATATTTGCTCAAAACTTGCTGTGCTGGTGCAGACAGTGGCACACGACTTGCCTGCGTTGTCGTTTTCACCCGGGCACTCTTTGGGCGGGCGCAGCACGCAGAAACACCTAGATTGCAGATAAGCGCCTTTTCCCATTGACCGCGACGAACAGAGAAGATGCACAAGCTTCTTGCCATTGCGGCCGAAAGGAAGGAGATATTTGCTCAAAACTTGCTGTGCTGGTGCAGACAGTGGCACCCGACATGCATGCAATGTCGTTTTCACCCGGGCACTCTTTGGGCGGGCGCAGCACGCAGAAACACCTAGATTGCAGATAAGCGCCTTTTCCCATTGACCGCGACGAACAGAGAAGATGCACAAGCTTCTTCCCATTGCGGCAGAACGGAAGGAGATATTTGCTCAAAACTTGCTGTGCTGGTGCAGACAGTGGCACCCGACATGCCTGCGTTGTCGTTTTCACCCGGGCACTCTTTGGGCGGGCGCAGCACGCAGAAACACCTAGATTGCAGATAAGCGCCTTTTCCCATTGACCGCGACGAACAGAGAAGATGCACAAGCTTCTTGCCATTGCGGCCGAACGGAAGGAGATATTTGCTCAAAACTTGCTGT
This sequence comes from Hyla sarda, assembly GCF_029499605.1. NCBI lineage: Eukaryota > Metazoa > Chordata > Amphibia > Anura > Hylidae > Hyla > Hyla sarda. The sequence continues at coordinate 32,632 of NW_026609008.1, read as the reverse complement.
GCTGGTGCAGACAGTGGCACCCGACATGCCTGCGTTGTCGTTTTCACCCGGGCACTCTTTGGGCGGGCGCAGCACGCAGAAACACCTAGATTGCAGATAAGCGCCTTTTCCCATTGACCGCGACGAACAGAGAAGATGCACAAGCTTCTTGCCATTGCGGCCGAACGGAAGGAGATATTTGCTCAAAACTTGCTGTGCTGGTGCAGACAGTGGCACCCGACATGCCTGCGTTGTCGTTTTCACCCGGGCACTCTTTGGGCGGGCGCAGCACGCAGAAACACCTAGATTGCAGATAAGCGCCTTTTCCCATTGACCGCGACGAACAGAGAAGATGCACAAGCTTCTTGCCATTGCGGCCGAACGGAAGGAAATATTTGCTCAAAACTTGCTGTGCTGGTGCAGACAGTGGCACCCGACATGCCTAGGTTGTCGTTTTCACCCGCGCACTCTTTGGGCGGGCGCAGCACGCAGAAACACCTAGATTGCAGATAAGCGCCTTTTCCCATTGACCGCGACGAACAGAGAAGAAGCACAAGCTTCTTGCCATTGCGGCAGAACGGAAGGAGATATTTGCTCAAAACTTGCTGTGCTGGTGCAGACAGTGGCACCCGACATGCCTGCGTTGTCGTTTTCACCCGCGCACTCTTTGGGCGGGCGCAGCACGCAGAAACACCTAGATTGCAGATAAGCGCCTTTTCCCATTGACCGCGACGAACAGAGAAGATGCACAAGCTTCTTCCCATTGCGGCAGAACGGAAGGAGATATTTGCTCAAAACTTGCTGTGCTGGTGCAGACAGTGGCACCCGACATGCCTGCGTTGTCGTTTTCACCCGGGCACTCTTTGGGCGGGCGCAGCACGCAGAAACACCTAGATTGCAGATAAGCGCCTATTCCCATTGATAGCGACGAACAGAGAAGATGCACAAGCTTCTTGCCATTGCGGCCGAACGGAAGGAGATATTTGCTCAAAACTTGCTGTGCTGGTGCAGACAGTGGCACCCGACATGCCTGCGTTGTCGTTTTCACCCGGGCACTCTTTGGGCGGGCGCAGCACGCAGAAACACCTAGATTGCAGATAAGCGCCTATTCCCATTGATAGCGACGAACAGAGAAGATGCACAAGCTTCTTGCCATTGCGGCCGAACGGAAGGAGATATTTGCTCAAAACTTGCTGTGCTGGTGCAGACAGTGGCACCCGACATGCCTGCGTTGTCGTTTTCACCCGGGCACTCTTTGGGCGGGCGCAGCACGCAGAAACACCTAGATTGCAGATAAGCGCCTTTTCCCATTGACCGCGACGAACAGAGAAGATGCACAAGCTTCTTTCCATTGCGGCCGAACGGAAGGAGATATTTGCTCAAAACTTGCTGTGCTGGTCCAGACAGTGGCACATGACATGCCTGAGTTGTCGTTTTCACCCGGGCACTCTTTGGGCGTGCGCAGCACGCAGAAACACCTAGATTGCAGATAAGCGTCTTTTCCCATTGACCGCGACGAACAGAGAAGATGCACAAGCTTCTTGCCATTGCGGCAGAACGGAAGGAGATATTTGCTCAAAACTTGCTGTGCTGGTGCAGACAGTGGCACCCGACATGCCTGCGTTGTCGTTTTCACCCGGGCACTCTTTGGGCGGGCGCAGCACGCATAAAAACTTAGATTGCAGATAAGCGCCTTTTCCCATTGACCGCGACGAACAGAGAAGATGCACAAGCTTCTTGCCATTGCGGCCGAACGGAAGGAGATATTTGCTCAAAACTTTCTGTCCTGGTGCAGACAGTGGCACCCGACATGCCTGAGTTGTCGTTTTCACCCGGGCACTCTTTTGGCGGGCGCAGCACGCAGAAACACCTAGATTGCAGATAAGCGCCTTTTCCCATTGACCGCGACGAACAGAGAAGATGCACAAGCTTCTTGCCATTGCGGCCGAACGGAAGGAGATATTTGCTCAAAACTTGCTGTGCTGGTGCAGACAGTGGCACCCGACATGCCTGCCTTGTCGTTTTCACCCGGGCACTCTTTGGGCGGGCTCAGCCCGCAGAAACACCTAGATTGCAGATAAGCGCCTTTTCCCATTGACCGCGACGAACAGAGAAGATGCACAAGCTTCTTGCCATTGCGGCCGAACGGAAGGAGATATTTGCTCAAAACTTGCTGTGCTGGTGCAGACAGTGGCACACGACTTGCCTGCGTTGTCGTTTTCACCCGGGCACTCTTTGGGCGGGCGCAGCACGCAGAAACACCTAGATTGCAGATAAGCGCCTTTTCCCATTGACCGCGACGAACAGAGAAGATGCACAAGCTTCTTGCCATTGCGGCCGAAAGGAAGGAGATATTTCCTCAAAACTTGCTGTGCTGGTGCAGACAGTGGCACCCGACATGCATGCAATGTCGTTTTCACCCGGGCACTCTTTGGGCGGGCGCAGCACGCAGAAACACCTAGATTGCAGATAAGCGCCTTTTCCCATTGACCGCGACGAACAGAGAAGATGCACAAGCTTCTTCCCATTGCGGCAGAACGGAAGGAGATATTTGCTCAAAACTTGCTGTGCTGGTGCAGACAGTGGCACCCGACATGCCTGCGTTGTCGTTTTCACCCGGGCACTCTTTGGGCGGGCGCAGCACGCAGAAACACTTAGATTGCAGATAAGCGCCTTTTCCCATTGACCGCGACGAACAGAGAAGATGCACAAGCTTCTTCCCATTGCGGCAGAACGGAAGGAGATATTTGCTCAAAACTTGCTGTGCTGATGCAGACAGTGGCACCCGACATGCCTGCGTTGTCGTTTTCACCCGGGCACTCTTTGGGCGGGCGCAGCACGCAGAAACACTTAGATTGCAGATAAGCGCCTTTTCCCATTGACCGCGACGAACAGAGAAGATGCACAAGCTTCTTGCCATTGCGGCAGAACGGAAGGAGATATTTGCTCAAAACTTGCTGTGCTGGTGCAGACAGTGGCACCCGACATGCCTGCGTTGTCGTTTTCACCCGGGCACTCTTTGGGCGGGCGCAGCACGCAGAAACACTTAGATTGCAGATAAGCGCCTTTTCACATTGACCGCGACGAACAGAGAAGATGCACAAGCTTCTTGCCATTGTGGCAGAACGGAAGGAGATATTTGCTCAAAACTTGCTGTGCTGGTGCAGACAGTGGCACCCGACATGTCTGCGTTGTCGTTTTCACCCGGGCACTCTTTGGGCGGGCGCAGCACGCAGAAACACCTAGATTGCAGATAAGCGCCTTTTCCCATTGACCGCGACGAACAGAGAATATGCACAAGCTTCTTGCCATTGCGGCCGAACGGAAGGAGATATTTGCTCAAAACTTGCTGTGCTGGTGCAGACAGTGGCACCCGACATGCCTGCGTTGTCGTTTTCACCCGGGCACTCTTTGGGCGGGCGCAGCACGCAGAAACACCTAGATTGCAGATAAGCGCCTTTTCCCATTGACCGCGACGAACAGAGAAGATGCACAAGCTTCTTGCCATTGCGGCCGAACGGAAGGAGATATTTGCTCAAAACTTGCTGTGCTGGTGCAGACATTGGCACCCGACATGCCTGCGTTGTCGTTTTCACCCGCGCACTCTTTGGGCGGGCGCAGCACGCAGAAACATCTAGATTGCAGATAAGCGCCTTTTCCCATTGACCGCGACGAACAGAGAAGATGCACAAGTTTCTTGCCATTGCGGCCGAACGGAAGGAGATATTTGCTCAAAACTTGCTGTGCTGGTGCAGACAGTGGCACCCGACATGCCTGCGTTGTCGTTTTCACCCGGGCACTCTTTGGGCGGGCGCAGCACGCAGAAACACCTAGATTGCAGATAAGCGCCTTTTCCCATTGACCGCGACGAACAGAGAAGATGCACAAGCTTCTTGCCATTGCGGCCGAACGGAAGGAGATATTTGCTCAAAACTTGCTGTGCTGGTGCAGACAGTGGCACCCGACATGCCTGCGTTGTCGTTTTCACCCGGGCACTCTTTGGGCGGGCGCAGCACGCAGAAACACCTAGATTGCAGATAAGCGCCTTTTCCCATTGACCGCGACGAACAGAGAAGATGCACAAGCTTCTTGCCATTGCGGCCGAACGGAAGGAGATATTTGCTCAAAACTTGCTGTGCTGGTGCAGACAGTGGCACCCGACATGCCTGCGTTGTCGTTTTCACCCGGGCACTCTTTGGGCGGGCGCAGCACGCAGAAACACCTAGATTGCAGATAAGCGCCTTTTCCCATTGACCGCGACGAACAGAGAAGATGCACAAGCTTCTTGCCATTGCGGCCGAACGGAAGGAAATATTTGCTCAAAACTTGCTGTGCTGGTGCAGACAGTGGCACCCGACATGCCTGCGTTGTCGTTTTCACCCGCGCACTCTTTGGGCGGGCGCAGCACGCAGAAACACCTAGATTGCAGATAAGCGCCTTTTCCCATTGACCGCGACGAACAGAGAAGAAGCACAAGCTTCTTGCCATTGCGGCAGAACGGAAGGAGATATTTGCTCAAAACTTGCTGTGCTGGTGCAGACAGTGGCACCCGACATGCCTGCGTTGTCGTTTTCACCCGGGCACTCTTTGGGCGGGCGCAGCACGCAGAAACACCTAGATTGCAGATAAGCGCCTTTTCCCATTGACCGCGACGAACAGAGAAGATGCACAAGCTTCTTGCCATTGCGGCCGAACGGAAGGAGATATTTGCTCAAAACTTGCTGTGCTGGTGCAGACAGTGGCACCCGACATGCCTGCGTTGTCGTTTTCACCCGCGCACTCTTTGGGCGGGCGCAGCACGCAGAAACACCTAGATTGCAGATAAGCGCCTTTTCCCATTGACCGCGACGAACAGAGAAGATGCACAAGCTTCTTCCCATTGCGGCAGAACGGAAGGAGATATTTGCTCAAAACTTGCTGTGCTGGTGCAGACAGTGGCACCCGACATGCCTGCGTTGTCGTTTTCACCCGGGCACTCTTTGGGCGGGCGCAGCACGCAGAAACACCTAGATTGCAGATAAGCGCCTATTCCCATTGATAGCGACGAACAGAGAAGATGCACAAGCTTCTTGCCATTGCGGCCGAACGGAAGGAGATATTTGCTCAAAACTTGCTGTGCTGGTGCAGACAGTGGCACCCGACATGCCTGCGTTGTCGTTTTCACCCGGGCACTCTTTGGGCGGGCGCAGCACGCAGAAACACCTAGATTGCAGATAAGCGCCTATTCCCATTGATAGCGACGAACAGAGAAGATGCACAAGCTTCTTGCCATTGCGGCCGAACGGAAGGAGATATTTGCTCAAAACTTGCTGTGCTGGTGCAGACAGTGGCACCCGACATGCCTGCGTTGTCGTTTTCACCCGGGCACTCTTTGGGCGGGCGCAGCACGCAGAAACACCTAGATTGCAGATAAGCGCCTTTTCCCATTGACCGCGACGAACAGAGAAGATGCACAAGCTTCTTGCCATTGCGGCCGAACGGAAGGAAATATTTGCTCAAAACTTGCTGTGCTGGTGCAGACAGTGGCACCCGACATGCCTGCGTTGTCGTTTTCACCCGCGCACTCTTTGGGCGGGCGCAGCACGCAGAAACACCTAGATTGCAGATAAGCGCCTTTTCCCATTGACCGCGACGAACAGAGAAGAAGCACAAGCTTCTTGCCATTGCGGCAGAACGGAAGGAGATATTTGCTCAAAACTTGCTGTGCTGGTGCAGACAGTGGCACCCGACATGCCTGCGTTGTCGTTTTCACCCGGGCACTCTTTGGGCGGGCGCAGCACGCAGAAACACCTAGATTGCAGATAAGCGCCTTTTCCCATTGACCGCGACGAACAGAGAAGATGCACAAGCTTCTTGCCATTGCGGCAGAACGGAAGGAGATATTTGCTCAAAACTTGCTGTGCTGGTGCAGACAGTGGCACCCGACATGCCTGCGTTGTCGTTTTCACCCGGGCACTCTTTGGGCGGGCGCAGCACGCAGAAACACTTAGATTGCAGATAAGCGCCTTTTCCCATTGACCGCGACGAACAGAGAAGATGCACAAGCTTCTTGCCATTGCGGCAGAACGGAAGGAGATATTTGCTCAAAACTTGCTGTGCTGGTGCAGACAGTGGCACCCGACATGCCTGCGTTGTCGTTTTCACCCGGGCACTCTTTGGGCGGGCGCAGCACGCAGAAACACTTAGATTGCAGATAAGCGCATTTTCCCATTGACCGCGACGAACAGAGAAGATGCACAAGCTTCTTGCCATTGTGGCAGAACGGAAGGAGATATTTGCTCAAAACTTGCTGTGCTGGTGCAGACAGTGGCACCCGACATGCCTGCGTTGTCGTTTTCACCCGGGCACTCTTTGGGCGGGCGCAGCACGCAGAAACACCTAGATTGCAGATAAGCGCCTTTTCCCATTGACCGCGACGAACAGAGAAGATGCACAAGCTTCTTGCCATTGCGGCCGAACGGAAGGAGATATTTGCTCAAAACTTGCTGTGCTGGTGCAGACAGTGGCACCCGACATGCCTGCGTTGTCGTTTTCACCCGGGCACTCTTTGGGCGGGCGCAGCACGCAGAAACACCTAGATTGCAGATAAGCGCCTTTTCCCATTGACCGCGACGAACAGAGAAGATGCACAAGCTTCTTGCCATTGCGGCCGAACGGAAGGAGATATTTGCTCAAAACTTGCTGTGCTGGTGCAGACAGTGGCACCCGACATGCCTGCGTTGTCGTTTTCACCCGGGCACTCTTTGGGCGGGCGCAGCACGCAGAAACACCTAGATTGCAGATAAGCGCCTATTCCCATTGATAGCGACGAACAGAGAAGATGCACAAGCTTCTTGCCATTGCGGCCGAACGGAAGGAGATATTTGCTCAAAACTTGCTGTGCTGGTGCAGACAGTGGAACCCGACATGCCTGCGTTGTCGTTTTCACCCGGGCACTCTTTGGGCGGGCGCAGCACGCAGAAACACCTAGATTGCAGATAAGCGCCTTTTCCCATTGACCGCGACGAACAGAGAAGATGCACAAGCTTCTTTCCATTGCGGCCGAACGGAAGGAGATATTTGCTCAAAACTTGCTGTGCTGGTCCAGACAGTGGCACATGACATGCCTGAGTTGTCGTTTTCACCCGGGCACTCTTTGGGCGGGCGCAGCACGCAGAAACACCTAGATTGCAGATAAGCGTCTTTTCCCATTGACCGCGACGAACAGAGAAGATGCACAAGCTTCTTGCCATTGCGGCAGAACGGAAGGAGATATTTGCTCAAAACTTGCTGTGCTGGTGCAGACAGTGGCACCCGACATGCCTGCGTTGTCGTTTTCACCCGGGCACTCTTTGGGCGGGCGCAGCACGCAGAAACACTTAGATTGCAGATAAGCGCCTTTTCCCATTGACCGCGACGAACAGAGAAGATGCACAAGCTTCTTGCCATTGCGGCCGAACGGAAGGAGATATTTGCTCAAAACTTTCTGTCCTGGTGCAGACAGTGGCACCCGACATGCCTGCGTTGTCGTTTTCACCCGGGCACTCTTTTGGCGGGCGCAGCACGCAGAAACACCTAGATTGCAGATAAGCGTCTTTTCCCATTGACCGCGACGAACAGAGAAGATGCACAAGCTTCTTGCCATTGCGGCCGAACGGAAGGAGATATTTGCTCAAAACTTGCTGTGCTGGTGCAGACAGTGGCACCCGACATGCCTGCGTTGTCGTTTTCACCCGGGCACTCTTTGGGCGGGCGCAGCACGCAGAAACACCTAGATTGCAGATAAGCGCCTTTTCCCATTGACCGCGACGAACAGAGAAGATGCACAAGCTTCTTGCCATTGCGGCCGAACGGAAGGAAATATTTGCTCAAAACTTGCTGTGCTGGTGCAGACAGTGGCACCCGACATGCCTGCGTTGTCGTTTTCACCCGCGCACTCTTTGGGCGGGCGCAGCACGCAGAAACACCTAGATTGCAGATAAGCGCCTTTTCCCATTGACCGCGACGAACAGAGAAGAAGCACAAGCTTCTTGCCATTGCGGCAGAACGGAAGGAGATATTTGCTCAAAACTTGCTGTGCTGGTGCAGACAGTGGCACCCGACATGCCTGCGTTGTCGTTTTCACCCGGGCACTCTTTGGGCGGGCGCAGCACGCAGAAACACCTAGATTGCAGATAAGCGCCTTTTCCCATTGACCGCGACGAACAGAGAAGATGCACAAGCTTCTTGCCATTGCGGCCGAACGGAAGGAGATATTTGCTCAAAACTTGCTGTGCTGGTGCAGACAGTGGCACCCGACATGCCTGCGTTGTCGTTTTCACCCGCGCACTCTTTGGGCGGGCGCAGCACGCAGAAACACCTAGATTGCAGATAAGCGCCTTTTCCCATTGACCGCGACGAACAGAGAAGATGCACAAGCTTCTTCCCATTGCGGCAGAACGGAAGGAGATATTTGCTCAAAACTTGCTGTGCTGGTGCAGACAGTGGCACCCGACATGCCTGCGTTGTCGTTTTCAACCGCGCACTCTTTGGGCGGGCGCAGCACGCAGAAACACCTAGATTGCAGATAAGCGCCTTTTCCCATTGACCGCGACGAACAGAGAAGATGCACAAGCTTCTTGCCATTGCGGCCGAACGGAAGGAGATATTTGCTCAAAACTTGCTGTGCTGGTGCAGACAGTGGCACCCGACATGCCTGCGTTGTCGTTTTCACCCGGGCACTCTTTGGGCGGGCGCAGCACGCAGAAACACCTAGATTGCAGATAAGCGCCTTTTCTCATTGACCGCGACGAACAGAGAAGATGCACAAGCTTCTTGCCATTGCGGCCGAACGGAAGGATATATTTGCTCAAAACTTGCTGTGCTGGTGCAGACAGTGGCACCCGACATGCCTGCGTTGTCGTTTTCACCCGGGCACTCTTTGGGCGGGCGCAGCACGCAGAAACACCTAGATTGCAGATAAGCGCCTTTTCCCATTGACCGCGACGAACAGAGAAGATGAACAAGCTTCTTGCCATTGCGGCCGAACGGAAGGAGATATTTGCTCAAAACTTGCTGTGCTGGTGCAGACAGTGGCACCCGACATGCGTGCCTTGTCGTTTTCACCCGGGCACTCTTTGGGCGGGCTCAGCCCGCAGAAACACCTAAATTGCAGATAAGCGCCTTTTCCCATTGACCGCGACGAACAGAGAAGATGCACAAGCTTCTTGCCATTGCGGCCGAACGGAAGGAGATATTTGCTCAAAACTTGCTGTGCTGGTGCAGACAGTGGCACCCGACATGCCTGCGTTGTCGTTTTCACCCGGGCACTCTTTGGGCGGGCGCAGCACGCAGAAACACCTAGATTGCAGATAAGCGCCTTTTCCCATTGACCGCGACGAACAGAGAAGATGCACAAGCTTCTTGCCATTGCGGCCGAACGGAAGGAGATATTTGCTCAAAACTTGCTGTGCTGGTGCAGACAGTGGCACCCGACATGCCTGCGTTGTCGTTTTCACCCGCGCACTCTTTGGGCGGGCGCAGCACGCAGAAACACCTAGATTGCAGATAAGCGCCTTTTCCCATTGACCGCGACGAACAGAGAAGATGCACAAGCTTCTTGCCATTGCGGCAGAACGGAAGGAGATATTTGCTCAAAACTTGCTGTGCTGGTGCAGACAGTGGCACCCGACATGCCTGCGTTGTCGTTTTCACCCGGGCACTCTTTGGGCGGGCGCAGCACGCAGAAACACTTAGATTGCAGATAAGCGCCTTTTCCCATTGACCGCGACGAACAGAGAAGATGCACAAGCTTCTTGCCATTGCGGCCGAACGGAAGGAGATATTTGCTCAAAACTTGCTGTGCTGGTGCAGACAGTGGCACCCGACATGCCTGCGTTGTCGTTTTCACCCGGGCACTCTTTGGGCGGGCGCAGCACGCAGAAACACCTAGATTGCAGATAAGCGCCTTTTCCCATTGACCGCGACGAACAGAGAATATGCACAAGCTTCTTTCCATTGCGGCCGAACGGAAGGAGATATTTGCTCAAAACTTGCTGTGCTGGTCCAGACAGTGGCACATGACATGCCTGAGTTGTCGTTTTCACCCGGGCACTCTTTGGGCGGGCGCAGCACGCAGAAACACCTAGATTGCAGATAAGCGTCTTTTCCCATTGACCGCGACGAACAGAGAAGATGCACAAGCTTCTTGCCATTGCGGCCGAACGGAAGGAGATATTTGCTCAAAACTTGCTGTGCTGGTGCAGACAGTGGCACCCGACATGCCTGCCTTGTCGTTTTCACCCGGGCACTCTTTGGGCGGGCTCAGCCCGCAGAAACACCTAGATTGCAGATAAGCGCCTTTTCCCTTTGACCGCGACGAACAGAGAAGATGCACAAGCTTCTTGCCATTGAGGCCGAACGGAAGGAGATATTTGCTCAAAACTTGCTGTGCTGGTGCAGACAGTGGCACACGACTTGCCTGCGTTGTCGTTTTCACCCGGGCACTCTTTGGGCGGGCGCAGCACGCAGAAACACCTAGATTGCAGATAAGCGCCTTTTCCCATTGACCGCGACGAACAGAGAAGATGCACAAGCTTCTTGCCATTGCGGCCGAAAGGAAGGAGATATTTGCTCAAAACTTGCTGTGCTGGTGCAGACAGTGGCACCCGACATGCATGCAATGTCGTTTTCACCCGGGCACTCTTTGGGCGGGCGCAGCACGCAGAAACACCTAGATTGCAGATAAGCGCCTTTTCCCATTGACCGCGACGAACAGAGAAGATGCACAAGCTTCTTCCCATTGCGGCAGAACGGAAGGAGATATTTGCTCAAAACTTGCTGTGCTGGTGCAGACAGTGGCACCCGACATGCCTGCGTTGTCGTTTTCACCCGGGCACTCTTTGGGCGGGCGCAGCACGCAGAAACACTTAGATTGCAGATAAGCGCCTTTTCCCATTGACCGCGACGAACAGAGAAGATGCACAAGCTTCTTGCCATTGCGGCAGAACGGAAGGAGATATTTGCTCAAAACTTGCTGTGCTGGTGCAGACAGTGGCACCCGACATGCCTGCGTTGTCGTTTTCACCCGGGCACTCTTTGGGCGGGCGCAGCACGCAGAAACACTTAGATTGCAGATAAGCGCCTTTTCCCATTGACCGCGACGAACAGAGAAGATGCACAAGCTTCTTGCCATTGTGGCAGAACGGAAGGAGATATTTGCTCAAAACTTGCTGTGCTGGTGCAGACAGTGGCACCCGACATGCCTGCGTTGTCGTTTTCACCCGGGCACTCTTTGGGCGGGCGCAGCACGCAGAAACACCTAGATTGCAGATAAGCGCCTTTTCCCATTGACCGCGACGAACAGAGAATATGCACAAGCTTCTTGCCATTGCGGCCGAACGGAAGGAGATATTTGCTCAAAACTTGCTGTGCTGGTGCAGACAGTGGCACCCGACATGCCTGCGTTGTCGTTTTCACCCGGGCACTCTTTGGGCGTGCGCAGCACGCAGAAACACCTAGATTGCAGATAAGCGCCTTTTCCCATTGACCGCGACGAACAGAGAAGATGCACAAGCTTCTTGCCATTGCGGCCGAACGGAAGGAGATATTTGCTCAAAACTTGCTGTGCTGGTGCAGACAGTGGCACCCGACATGCCTGCGTTGTCGTTTTCACCCGGGCACTCTTTGGGCGGGCGCAGCACGCAGAAACACCTAGATTGCAGATAAGCGCCTTTTCCCATTGACCGCGACGAACAGAGAAGATGCACAAGCTTCTTGCCATTGCGGCCGAACGGAAGGAAATATTTGCTCAAAACTTGCTGTGCTGGTGCAGACAGTGGCACCCGACATGCCTGCGTTGTCGTTTTCACCCGCGCACTCTTTGGGCGGGCGCAGCACGCAGAAACACCTAGATTGCAGATAAGCGCCTTTTCCCATTGACCGCGACGAACAGAGAAGAAGCACAAGCTTCTTGCCATTGCGGCAGAACGGAAGGAGATATTTGCTCAAAACTTGCTGTGCTGGTGCAGACAGTGGCACCCGACATGCCTGCGTTGTCGTTTTCACCCGGGCACTCTTTGGGCGGGCGCAGCACGCAGAAACACTTAGATTGCAGATAAGCGCCTTTTCCCATTGACCGCGACGAACAGAGAAGATGCACAAGCTTCTTGCCATTGTGGCAGAACGGAAGGAGATATTTGCTCAAAACTTGCTGTGCTGGTGCAGACAGTGGCACCCGACATGCCTGCGTTGTCGTTTTCACCCGGGCACTCTTTGGGCGGGCGCAGCACGCAGAAACACCTAGATTGCAGATAAGCGCCTTTTCCCATTGACCGCGACGAACAGAGAAGATGCACAAGCTTCTTGCCATTGCGGCCGAACGGAAGGAGATATTTGCTCAAAACTTGCTGTGCTGGTGCAGACAGTGGCACCCGACATGCCTGCGTTGTCGTTTTCACCCGCGCACTCTTTGGGCGGGCGCAGCACGCAGAAACACCTAGATTGCAGATAAGCGCCTTTTCCCATTGACCGCGACGAACAGAGAAGATGCACAAGCTTCTTCCCATTGCGGCAGAACGGAAGGAGATATTTGCTCAAAACTTGCTGTGCTGGTGCAGACAGTGGCACCCGACATGTCTGCGTTGTCGTTTTCACCCGGGCACTCTTTGGGCGGGCGCAGCACGCAGAAACACCTAGATTGCAGATAAGCGCCTATTCCCATTGATAGCGACGAACAGAGAAGATGCACAAGCTTCTTGCCATTGCGGCCGAACGGAAGGAGATATTTGCTCAAAACTTGCTGTGCTGGTGCAGACAGTGGAACCCGACATGCCTGCGTTGTCGTTTTCACCCGGGCACTCTTTGGGCGGGCGCAGCACGCAGAAACACCTAGATTGCAGATAAGCGCCTTTTCCCATTGACCGCGACGAACAGAGAAGATGCACAAGCTTCTTTCCATTGCGGCCGAACGGAAGGAGATATTTGCTCAAAACTTGCTGTGCTGGTCCAGACAGTGGCACATGACATGCCTGAGTTGTCGTTTTCACCCGGGCACTCTTTGGGCGGGCGCAGCACGCAGAAACACCTAGATTGCAGATAAGCGTCTTTTCCCATTGACCGCGACGAACAGAGAAGATGCACAAGCTTCTTGCCATTGCGGCCGAACGGAAGGAGATATTTGCTCAAAACTTGCTGTGCTGGTGCAGACAGTGGCACCCGACATGCCTGCCTTGTCGTTTTCACCCGGGCACTCTTTGGGCGGGCTCAGCCCGCAGAAACACCTAGATTGCAGATAAGCGCCTTTTCCCATTGACCGCGACGAACAGAGAAGATGCACAAGCTTCTTGCCATTGCGGCCGAACGGAAGGAGATATTTGCTCAAAACTTGCTGTGCTGGTGCAGACAGTGGCACACGACTTGCCTGCGTTGTCGTTTTCACCCGGGCACTCTTTGGGCGGGCGCAGCACGCAGAAACACCTAGATTGCAGATAAGCGCCTTTTCCCATTGACCGCGACGAACAGAGAAGATGCACAAGCTTCTTGCCATTGCGGCCGAAAGGAAGGAGATATTTGCTCAAAACTTGCTGTGCTGGTGCAGACAGTGGCACCCGACATGCATGCAATGTCGTTTTCACCCGGGCACTCTTTGGGCGGGCGCAGCACGCAGAAACACCTAGATTGCAGATAAGCGCCTTTTCCCATTGACCGCGACGAACAGAGAAGATGCACAAGCTTCTTCCCATTGCGGCAGAACGGAAGGAGATATTTGCTCAAAACTTGCTGTGCTGGTGCAGACAGTGGCACCCGACATGCCTGCGTTGTCGTTTTCACCCGGGCACTCTTTGGGCGGGCGCAGCACGCAGAAACACCTAGATTGCAGATAAGCGCCTATTCCCATTGATAGCGACGAACAGAGAAGATGCACAAGCTTATTTCCATTGCGGCCGAACGGAAGGAGATATTTGCTCAAAACTTGCTGTGCTGGTGCAGACAATGGCACCTGACATGCCTGCTTTGTCGTTTTCACCCGGGCACTCTTTGGGCGGGCGCAGCACGCAGAAACACCTAGATTGCAGATAAGCGCCTTTTCCCATTGACCGCGACGAACAGAGAAGATACACAAGCTTCTTGCCATTGCGGCCGAACGGAAGGAGATATTTGCTCAAAACTTGCTGTGCTGGTGCAGACAGTGGCACCCGACATGCCTGCCTTGTCATTTTCACCCGGGCACTCTTTGGACGGGCGCAGCACGCAGAAACACCTAGATTGCAGATAAGCGCCTTTTCCCCTTGACCGCGACGAACAGAGAAGATGCACAAGCTTCTTGCCATTGCGGCCGAACGGAAGGAGATATTTGCTCAAAACTTGCTGTGCTGGTGCAGACAGTGGCACCCGACATGCCTGCGTTGTCGTTTTCACCCGGGCACTCTTTGGGCGGGCGCAGCACGCAGAAACACTTAGATTGCAGATAAGCGCCTTTTCCCATTGACCGCGACGAACAGAGAAGATGCACAAGCTTCTTGCCATTGTGGCAGAACGGAAGGAGATATTTGCTCAAAACTTGCTGTGCTGGTGCAGACAGTGGCACCCGACATGCCTGCGTTGTCGTTTTCACCCGGGCACTCTTTGGGCGGGCGCAGCACGCAGAAACACTTAGATTGCAGATAAGCGCCTTTTCCCATTGACCGCGACGAACAGAGAAGATGCACAAGCTTCTTGCCATTGCGGCCGAACGGAAGGAGATATTTGCTCAAAACTTGCTGTGCTGGTGCAGACAGTGGCACACGACTTGCATGCGTTGTCGTTTTCACCCGGGCACTCTTTGGGCGGGCGCAGCACGCAGAAACACCTAGATTGCAGATAAGCGCCTTTTCCCATTGACCGCGACGAACAGAGAAGATGCACAAGCTTCTTGCCATTGCGTCCGAACGGAAGGAGATATTTGCTCAAAACTTGCTGTGCTGGTGCAGACAGTGGCACCCGACATGCCTGCGTTTTCGTTTTCACCGGGCACTCTTTGGGCGGGCGTAGCACGCAGAAACACCTAGATTGCAGATAAGCGCCTTTTCCCTTTGACCGCGACGAACAGAGAAGATGCACGAGCTTCTTGCCATTGCGGCCGAACGGAAGGAGATATTTGCTCAAAACTTGCTGTGCTGGTGCAGACAGTGGCACCCGACATGCCTGCGTTGTCGTTTTCACCCGGGCACTCTTTGGGCGGGCGCAGCACGCAGAAACACCTAGATTGCAGATAAGCGCCTTTTCCCATTGACCGCGACGAACAGAGAAGATGCATAAGCTTCTTGCCATTGCGGCCGAACGGAAGGAGATATTTGCTCAAAACTTGCTGTGCTGGTGCAGACAGTGGCACCCGACATGCCTGCGTTGTCGTTTTCACCCGGGCACTCTTTGGGCGGGCGCAGCACGCAGAAACACCTAGATTGCAGATAAGCGCCTTTTCCCATTGACCGCGACGAACAGAGAAGATGCACAAGCTTCTTGCCATTGCGGCCGAACGGAAGGAAATATTTGCTCAAAACTTGCTGTGCTGGTGCAGACAGTGGCACCCGACATGCCTGCGTTGTCGTTTTCACCCGCGCACTCTTTGGGCGGGCGCAGCACGCAGAAACACCTAGATTGCAGATAAGCGCCTTTTCCCATTGACCGCGACGAACAGAGAAGATGCACAAGCTTCTTGCCATTGCGGCAGAACGGAAGGAGATATTTGCTCAAAACTTGCTGTGCTGGTGCAGACAGTGGCACCCGACATGCCTGCGTTGTCGTTTTCACCCGGGCACTCTTTGGGCGGGCGCAGCACGCAGAAACACTTAGATTGCAGATAAGCGCCTTTTCCCATTGACCGCGACGAACAGAGAAGATGCACAAGCTTCTTGCCATTGCGGCCGAACGGAAGGAAATATTTGCTCAAAACTTGCTGTGCTGGTGCAGACAGTGGCACCCGACATGCCTGCGTTGTCGTTTTCACCCGCGCACTCTTTGGGCGGGCGCAGCACGCAGAAACACCTAGATTGCAGATAAGCGCCTTTTCCCATTGACCGCGACGAACAGAGAAGAAGCACAAGCTTCTTGCCATTGCGGCAGAACGGAAGGAGATATTTGCTCAAAACTTGCTGTGCTGGTGCAGACAGTGGCACCCGACATGCCTGCGTTGTCGTTTTCACCCGGGCACTCTTTGGGCGGGCGCAGCACGCAGAAACACCTAGATTGCAGATAAGCGCCTTTTCCCATTGACCGCGACGAACAGAGAAGATGCACAAGCTTCTTGCCATTGCGGCAGAACGGAAGGAGATATTTGCTCAAAACTTGCTGTGCTGGTGCAGACAGTGGCACCCGACATGCCTGCGTTGTCGTTTTCACCCGGGCACTCTTTGGGCGGGCGCAGCACGCAGAAACACTTAGATTGCAGATAAGCGCCTTTTCCCATTGACCGCGACGAACAGAGAAGATGCACAAGCTTCTTGCCATTGCGGCAGAACGGAAGGAGATATTTGCTCAAAACTTGCTGTGCTGGTGCAGACAGTGGCACCCGACATGCCTGCGTTGTCGTTTTCACCCGGGCACTCTTTGGGCGGGCGCAGCACGCAGAAACACTTAGATTGCAGATAAGCGCATTTTCCCATTGACCGCGACGAACAGAGAAGATGCACAAGCTTCTTGCCATTGTGGCAGAACGGAAGGAGATATTTGCTCAAAACTTGCTGTGCTGGTGCAGACAGTGGCACCCGACATGCCTGCGTTGTCGTTTTCACCCGGGCACTCTTTGGGCGGGCGCAGCACGCAGAAACACCTAGATTGCAGATAAGCGCCTTTTCCCATTGACCGCGACGAACAGAGAAGATGCACAAGCTTCTTGCCATTGCGGCCGAACGGAAGGAGATATTTGCTCAAAACTTGCTGTGCTGGTGCAGACAGTGGCACCCGACATGCCTGCGTTGTCGTTTTCACCCGGGCACTCTTTGGGCGGGCGCAGCACGCAGAAACACCTAGATTGCAGATAAGCGCCTTTTCCCATTGACCGCGACGAACAGAGAAGATGCACAAGCTTCTTGCCATTGCGGCCGAACGGAAGGAGATATTTGCTCAAAACTTGCTGTGCTGGTGCAGACAGTGGCACCCGACATGCCTGCGTTGTCGTTTTCACCCGGGCACTCTTTGGGCGGGCGCAGCACGCAGAAACACCTAGATTGCAGATAAGCGCCTTTTCCCATTGACCGCGACGAACAGAGAAGATGCACAAGCTTCTTGCCATTGCGGCCGAACGGAAGGAAATATTTGCTCAAAACTTGCTGTGCTGGTGCAGACAGTGGCACCCGACATGCCTGCGTTGTCGTTTTCACCCGCGCACTCTTTGGGCGGGCGCAGCACGCAGAAACACCTAGATTGCAGATAAGCGCCTTTTCCCATTGACCGCGACGAACAGAGAAGAAGCACAAGCTTCTTGCCATTGCGGCAGAACGGAAGGAGATATTTGCTCAAAACTTGCTGTGCTGGTGCAGACAGTGGCACCCGACATGCCTGCGTTGTCGTTTTCACCCGGGCACTCTTTGGGCGGGCGCAGCACGCAGAAACACCTAGATTGCAGATAAGCGCCTTTTCCCATTGACCGCGACGAACAGAGAAGATGCACAAGCTTCTTGCCATTGCGGCCGAACGGAAGGAGATATTTGCTCAAAACTTGCTGTGCTGGTGCAGACAGTGGCACCCGACATGCCTGCGTTGTCGTTTTCACCCGCGCACTCTTTGGGCGGGCGCAGCACGCAGAAACACCTAGATTGCAGATAAGCGCCTTTTCCCATTGACCGCGACGAACAGAGAAGATGCACAAGCTTCTTCCCATTGCGGCAGAACGGAAGGAGATATTTGCTCAAAACTTGCTGTGCTGGTGCAGACAGTGGCACCCGACATGCCTGCGTTGTCGTTTTCACCCGGGCACTCTTTGGGCGGGCGCAGCACGCAGAAACACCTAGATTGCAGATAAGCGCCTATTCCCATTGATAGCGACGAACAGAGAAGATGCACAAGCTTCTTGCCATTGCGGCCGAACGGAAGGAGATATTTGCTCAAAACTTGCTGTGCTGGTGCAGACAGTGGAACCCGACATGCCTGCGTTGTCGTTTTCACCCGGGCACTCTTTGGGCGGGCGCAGCACGCAGAAACACCTAGATTGCAGATAAGCGCCTTTTCCCATTGACCGCGACGAACAGAGAAGATGCACAAGCTTCTTTCCATTGCGGCCGAACGGAAGGAGATATTTGCTCAAAACTTGCTGTGCTGGTCCAGACAGTGGCACATGACATGCCTGAGTTGTCGTTTTCACCCGGGCACTCTTTGGGCGGGCGCAGCACGCAGAAACACCTAGATTGCAGATAAGCGTCTTTTCCCATTGACCGCGACGAACAGAGAAGATGCACAAGCTTCTTGCCATTGCGGCAGAACGGAAGGAGATATTTGCTCAAAACTTGCTGTGCTGGTGCAGACAGTGGCACCCGACATGCCTGCGTTGTCGTTTTCACCCGGGCACTCTTTGGGCGGGCGCAGCACGCAGAAACACTTAGATTGCAGATAAGCGCCTTTTCCCATTGACCGCGACGAACAGAGAAGATGCACAAGCTTCTTGCCATTGCGGCCGAACGGAAGGAGATATTTGCTCAAAACTTTCTGTCCTGGTGCAGACAGTGGCACCCGACATGCCTGCGTTGTCGTTTTCACCCGGGCACTCTTTTGGCGGGCGCAGCACGCAGAAACACCTAGATTGCAGATAAGCGTCTTTTCCCATTGACCGCGACGAACAGAGAAGATGCACAAGCTTCTTGCCATTGCGGCCGAACGGAAGGAGATATTTGCTCAAAACTTGCTGTGCTGGTGCAGACAGTGGCACCCGACATGCCTGCGTTGTCGTTTTCACCCGGGCACTCTTTGGGCGGGCGCAGCACGCAGAAACACCTAGATTGCAGATAAGCGCCTTTTCCCATTGACCGCGACGAACAGAGAAGATGCACAAGCTTCTTGCCATTGCGGCCGAACGGAAGGAAATATTTGCTCAAAACTTGCTGTGCTGGTGCAGACAGTGGCACCCGACATGCCTGCGTTGTCGTTTTCACCCGCGCACTCTTTGGGCGGGCGCAGCACGCAGAAACACCTAGATTGCAGATAAGCGCCTTTTCCCATTGACCGCGACGAACAGAGAAGAAGCACAAGCTTCTTGCCATTGCGGCAGAACGGAAGGAGATATTTGCTCAAAACTTGCTGTGCTGGTGCAGACAGTGGCACCCGACATGCCTGCGTTGTCGTTTTCACCCGGGCACTCTTTGGGCGGGCGCAGCACGCAGAAACACTTAGATTGCAGATAAGCGCCTTTTCCCATTGACCGCGACGAACAGAGAAGATGCACAAGCTTCTTGCCATTGTGGCAGAACGGAAGGAGATATTTGCTCAAAACTTGCTGTGCTGGTGCAGACAGTGGCACCCGACATGCCTGCGTTGTCGTTTTCACCCGGGCACTCTTTGGGCGGGCGCAGCACGCAGAAACACCTAGATTGCAGATAAGCGCCTTTTCCCATTGACCGCGACGAACAGAGAAGATGCACAAGCTTCTTGCCATTGCGGCCGAACGGAAGGAGATATTTGCTCAAAACTTGCTGTGCTGGTGCAGACAGTGGCACCCGACATGCCTGCGTTGTCGTTTTCACCCGCGCACTCTTTGGGCGGGCGCAGCACGCAGAAACACCTAGATTGCAGATAAGCGCCTTTTCCCATTGACCGCGACGAACAGAGAAGATGCACAAGCTTCTTCCCATTGCGGCCGAACGGAAGGAGATATTTGCTCAAAACTTGCTGTGCTGGTGCAGACAGTGGCACCCGACATGTCTGCGTTGTCGTTTTCACCCGGGCACTCTTTGGGCGGGCGCAGCACGCAGAAACACCTAGATTGCAGATAAGCGCCTATTCCCATTGATAGCGACGAACAGAGAAGATGCACAAGCTTCTTGCCATTGCGGCCGAACGGAAGGAGATATTTGCTCAAAACTTGCTGTGCTGGTGCAGACAGTGGAACCCGACATGCCTGCGTTGTCGTTTTCACCCGGGCACTCTTTGGGCGGGCGCAGCACGCAGAAACACCTAGATTGCAGATAAGCGCCTTTTCCCATTGACCGCGACGAACAGAGAAGATGCACAAGCTTCTTTCCATTGCGGCCGAACGGAAGGAGATATTTGCTCAAAACTTGCTGTGCTGGTCCAGACAGTGGCACATGACATGCCTGAGTTGTCGTTTTCACCCGGGCACTCTTTGGGCGGGCGCAGCACGCAGAAACACCTAGATTGCAGATAAGCGTCTTTTCCCATTGACCGCGACGAACAGAGAAGATGCACAAGCTTCTTGCCATTGCGGCCGAACGGAAGGAGATATTTGCTCAAAACTTGCTGTGCTGGTGCAGACAGTGGCACCCGACATGCCTGCCTTGTCGTTTTCACCCGGGCACTCTTTGGGCGGGCTCAGCCCGCAGAAACACCTAGATTGCAGATAAGCGCCTTTTCCCATTGACCGCGACGAACAGAGAAGATGCACAAGCTTCTTGCCATTGCGGCCGAACGGAAGGAGATATTTGCTCAAAACTTGCTGTGCTGGTGCAGACAGTGGCACACGACTTGCCTGCGTTGTCGTTTTCACCCGGGCACTCTTTGGGCGGGCGCAGCACGCAGAAACACCTAGATTGCAGATAAGCGCCTTTTCCCATTGACCGCGACGAACAGAGAAGATGCACAAGCTTCTTGCCATTGCGGCCGAAAGGAAGGAGATATTTGCTCAAAACTTGCTGTGCTGGTGCAGACAGTGGCACCCGACATGCATGCAATGTCGTTTTCACCCGGGCACTCTTTGGGCGGGCGCAGCACGCAGAAACACCTAGATTGCAGATAAGCGCCTTTTCCCATTGACCGCGACGAACAGAGAAGATGCACAAGCTTCTTCCCATTGCGGCAGAACGGAAGGAGATATTTGCTCAAAACTTGCTGTGCTGGTGCAGACAGTGGCACCCGACATGCCTGCGTTGTCGTTTTCACCCGGGCACTCTTTGGGCGGGCGCAGCACGCAGAAACACCTAGATTGCAGATAAGCGCCTATTCCCATTGATAGCGACGAACAGAGAAGATGCACAAGCTTATTTCCATTGCGGCCGAACGGAAGGAGATATTTGCTCAAAACTTGCTGTGCTGGTGCAGACAATGGCACCTGACATGCCTGCTTTGTCGTTTTCACCCGGGCACTCTTTGGGCGGGCGCAGCACGCAGAAACACCTAGATTGCAGATAAGCGCCTTTTCCCATTGACCGCGACGAACAGAGAAGATACACAAGCTTCTTGCCATTGCGGCCGAACGGAAGGAGATATTTGCTCAAAACTTGCTGTGCTGGTGCAGACAGTGGCACCCGACATGCCTGCCTTGTCGTTTTCACCCGGGCACTCTTTGGACGGGCGCAGCACGCAGAAACACCTAGATTGCAGATAAGCGCCTTTTCCCCTTGACCGCGACGAACAGAGAAGATGCACAAGCTTCTTGCCATTGCGGCCGAACGGAAGGAGATATTTGCTCAAAACTTGCTGTGCTGGTGCAGACAGTGGCACCCGACATGCCTGCGTTGTCGTTTTCACCCGGGCACTCTTTGGGCGGGCGCAGCACGCAGAAACACTTAGATTGCAGATAAGCGCCTTTTCCCATTGACCGCGACGAACAGAGAAGATGCACAAGCTTCTTGCCATTGTGGCAGAACGGAAGGAGATATTTGCTCAAAACTTGCTGTGCTGGTGCAGACAGTGGCACCCGACATGCCTGCGTTGTCGTTTTCACCCGGGCACTCTTTGGGCGGGCGCAGCACGCAGAAACACTTAGATTGCAGATAAGCGCCTTTTCCCATTGACCGCGACGAACAGAGAAGATGCACAAGCTTCTTGCCATTGCGGCCGAACGGAAGGAGATATTTGCTCAAAACTTGCTGTGCTGGTGCAGACAGTGGCACACGACTTGCATGCGTTGTCGTTTTCACCCGGGCACTCTTTGGGCGGGCGCAGCACGCAGAAACACCTAGATTGCAGATAAGCGCCTTTTCCCATTGACCGCGACGAACAGAGAAGATGCACAAGCTTCTTGCCATTGCGTCCGAACGGAAGGAGATATTTGCTCAAAACTTGCTGTGCTGGTGCAGACAGTGGCACCCGACATGCCTGCGTTTTCGTTTTCACCGGGCACTCTTTGGGCGGGCGTAGCACGCAGAAACACCTAGATTGCAGATAAGCGCCTTTTCCCTTTGACCGCGACGAACAGAGAAGATGCACGAGCTTCTTGCCATTGCGGCCGAACGGAAGGAGATATTTGCTCAAAACTTGCTGTGCTGGTGCAGACAGTGGCACCCGACATGCCTGCGTTGTCGTTTTCACCCGGGCACTCTTTGGGCGGGCGCAGCACGCAGAAACACCTAGATTGCAGATAAGCGCCTTTTCCCATTGACCGCGACGAACAGAGAAGATGCATAAGCTTCTTGCCATTGCGGCCGAACGGAAGGAGATATTTGCTCAAAACTTGCTGTGCTGGTGCAGACAGTGGCACCCGACATGCCTGCGTTGTCGTTTTCACCCGGGCACTCTTTGGGCGGGCGCAGCACGCAGAAACACCTAGATTGCAGATAAGCGCCTTTTCCCATTGACCGCGACGAACAGAGAAGAAGCACAAGCTTCTTGCCATTGCGGCAGAACGGAAGGAGATATTTGCTCAAAACTTGCTGTGCTGGTGCAGACAGTGGCACCCGACATGCCTGCGTTGTCGTTTTCACCCGGGCACTCTTTGGGCGGGCGCAGCACGCAGAAACACCTAGATTGCAGATAAGCGCCTTTTCCCATTGACCGCGACGAACAGAGAAGATGCACAAGCTTCTTGCCATTGCGGCCGAACGGAAGGAGATATTTGCTCAAAACTTGCTGTGCTGGTGCAGACAGTGGCACCCGACATGCCTGCGTTGTCGTTTTCACCCGCGCACTCTTTGGGCGGGCGCAGCACGCAGAAACACCTAGATTGCAGATAAGCGCCTTTTCCCATTGACCGCGACGAACAGAGAAGATGCACAAGCTTCTTCCCATTGCGGCAGAACGGAAGGAGATATTTGCTCAAAACTTGCTGTGCTGGTGCAGACAGTGGCACCCGACATGCCTGCGTTGTCGTTTTCACCCGGGCACTCTTTGGGCGGGCGCAGCACGCAGAAACACCTAGATTGCAGATAAGCGCCTATTCCCATTGATAGCGACGAACAGAGAAGATGCACAAGCTTCTTGCCATTGCGGCCGAACGGAAGGAGATATTTGCTCAAAACTTGCTGTGCTGGTGCAGACAGTGGCACCCGACATGCCTGCGTTGTCGTTTTCACCCGGGCACTCTTTGGGCGGGCGCAGCACGCAGAAACACCTAGATTGCAGATAAGCGCCTATTCCCATTGATAGCGACGAACAGAGAAGATGCACAAGCTTCTTGCCATTGCGGCCGAACGGAAGGAGATATTTGCTCAAAACTTGCTGTGCTGGTGCAGACAGTGGCACCCGACATGCCTGCGTTGTCGTTTTCACCCGGGCACTCTTTGGGCGGGCGCAGCACGCAGAAACACCTAGATTGCAGATAAGCGCCTTTTCCCATTGACCGCGACGAACAGAGAAGATGCACAAGCTTCTTTCCATTGCGACCGAACGGAAGGAGATATTTGCTCAAAACTTGCTGTGCTGGTCCAGACAGTGGCACATGACATGCCTGAGTTGTCGTTTTCACCCGGGCACTCTTTGGGCGTGCGCAGCACGCAGAAACACCTAGATTGCAGATAAGCGTCTTTTCCCATTGACCGCGACGAACAGAGAAGATGCACAAGCTTCTTGCCATTGCGGCAGAACGGAAGGAGATATTTGCTCAAAACTTGCTGTGCTGGTGCAGACAGTGGCACCCGACATGCCTGCGTTGTCGTTTTCACCCGGGCACTCTTTGGGCGGGCGCAGCACGCAGAAACACTTAGATTGCAGATAAGCGCCTTTTCCCATTGACCGCGACGAACAGAGAAGATGCACAAGCTTCTTGCCATTGCGGCCGAACGGAAGGAGATATTTGCTCAAAACTTTCTGTCCTGGTGCAGACAGTGGCACCCGACATGCCTGAGTTGTCGTTTTCACCCGGGCACTCTTTTGGCGGGCGCAGCACGCAGAAACACCTAGATTGCAGATAAGCGCCTTTTCCCATTGACCGCGACGAACAGAGAAGATGCACAAGCTTCTTGCCATTGCGGCCGAACGGAAGGAGATATTTGCTCAAAACTTGCTGTGCTGGTGCAGACAGTGGCACCCGACATGCCTGCCTTGTCGTTTTCACCCGGGCACTCTTTGGGCGGGCTCAGCCCGCAGAAACACCTAGATTGCAGATAAGCGCCTTTTCCCATTGACCGCGACGAACAGAGAAGATGCACAAGCTTCTTGCCATTGCGGCCGAACGGAAGGAGATATTTGCTCAAAACTTGCTGTGCTGGTGCAGACAGTGGCACACGACTTGCCTGCGTTGTCGTTTTCACCCGGGCACTCTTTGGGCGGGCGCAGCACGCAGAAACACCTAGATTGCAGATAAGCGCCTTTTCCCATTGACCGCGACGAACAGAGAAGATGCACAAGCTTCTTGCCATTGCGGCCGAAAGGAAGGAGATATTTCCTCAAAACTTGCTGTGCTGGTGCAGACAGTGGCACCCGACATGCATGCAATGTCGTTTTCACCCGGGCACTCTTTGGGCGGGCGCAGCACGCAGAAACACCTAGATTGCAGATAAGCGCCTTTTCCCATTGACCGCGACGAACAGAGAAGATGCACAAGCTTCTTCCCATTGCGGCAGAACGGAAGGAGATATTTGCTCAAAACTTGCTGTGCTGGTGCAGACAGTGGCACCCGACATGCCTGCGTTGTCGTTTTCACCCGGGCACTCTTTGGGCGGGCGCAGCACGCAGAAACACTTAGATTGCAGATAAGCGCCTTTTCCCATTGACCGCGACGAACAGAGAAGATGCACAAGCTTCTTCCCATTGCGGCAGAACGGAAGGAGATATTTGCTCAAAACTTGCTGTGCTGATGCAGACAGTGGCACCCGACATGCCTGCGTTGTCGTTTTCACCCGGGCACTCTTTGGGCGGGCGCAGCACGCAGAAACACTTAGATTGCAGATAAGCGCCTTTTCCCATTGACCGCGACGAACAGAGAAGATGCACAAGCTTCTTGCCATTGCGGCAGAACGGAAGGAGATATTTGCTCAAAACTTGCTGTGCTGGTGCAGACAGTGGCACCCGACATGCCTGCGTTGTCGTTTTCACCCGGGCACTCTTTGGGCGGGCGCAGCACGCAGAAACACTTAGATTGCAGATAAGCGCCTTTTCCCATTGACCGCGACGAACAGAGAAGATGCACAAGCTTCTTGCCATTGTGGCAGAACGGAAGGAGATATTTGCTCAAAACTTGCTGTGCTGGTGCAGACAGTGGCACCCGACATGTCTGCGTTGTCGTTTTCACCCGGGCACTCTTTGGGCGGGCGCAGCACGCAGAAACACCTAGATTGCAGATAAGCGCCTTTTCCCATTGACCGCGACGAACAGAGAATATGCACAAGCTTCTTGCCATTGCGGCCGAACGGAAGGAGATATTTGCTCAAAACTTGCTGTGCTGGTGCAGACAGTGGCACCCGACATGCCTGCGTTGTCGTTTTCACCCGGGCACTCTTTGGGCGGGCGCAGCACGCAGAAACACCTAGATTGCAGATAAGCGCCTTTTCCCATTGACCGCGACGAACAGAGAAGATGCACAAGCTTCTTGCCATTGCGGCCGAACGGAAGGAGATATTTGCTCAAAACTTGCTGTGCTGGTGCAGACAGTGGCACCCGACATGCCTGCGTTGTCGTTTTCACCCGGGCACTCTTTGGGCGGGCGCAGCACGCAGAAACACCTAGATTGCAGATAAGCGCCTTTTCCCATTGACCGCGACGAACAGAGAAGATGCACAAGCTTCTTGCCATTGCGGCCGAACGGAAGGAAATATTTGCTCAAAACTTGCTGTGCTGGTGCAGACAGTGGCACCCGACATGCCTGCGTTGTCGTTTTCACCCGCGCACTCTTTGGGCGGGCGCAGCACGCAGAAACACCTAGATTGCAGATAAGCGCCTTTTCCCATTGACCGCGACGAACAGAGAAGCACAAGCTTCTTGCCATTGCGGCAGAACGGAAGGAGATATTTGCTCAAAACTTGCTGTGCTGGTGCAGACAGTGGCACCCGACATGCCTGCGTTGTCGTTTTCACCCGGGCACTCTTTGGGCGGGCGCAGCACGCAGAAACACTTAGATTGCAGATAAGCGCCTTTTCCCATTGACCGCGACGAACAGAGAAGATGCACAAGCTTCTTGCCATTGTGGCAGAACGGAAGGAGATATTTGCTCAAAACTTGCTGTGCTGGTGCAGACAGTGGCACCCGACATGCCTGCGTTGTCGTTTTCACCCGGGCACTCTTTGGGCGGGCGCAGCACGCAGAAACACCTAGATTGCAGATAAGCGCCTTTTCCCATTGACCGCGACGAACAGAGAAGATGCACAAGCTTCTTGCCATTGCGGCCGAACGGAAGGAGATATTTGCTCAAAACTTGCTGTGCTGGTGCAGACAGTGGCACCCGACATGCCTGCGTTGTCGTTTTCACCCGCGCACTCTTTGGGCGGGCGCAGCACGCAGAAACACCTAGATTGCAGATAAGCGCCTTTTCCCATTGACCGCGACGAACAGAGAAGATGCACAAGCTTCTTCCCATTGCGGCAGAACGGAAGGAGATATTTGCTCAAAACTTGCTGTGCTGGTGCAGACAGTGGCACCCGACATGCCTGCGTTGTCGTTTTCACCCGGGCACTCTTTGGGCGGGCGCAGCACGCAGAAACACCTAGATTGCAGATAAGCGCCTATTCCCATTGATAGCGACGAACAGAGAAGATGCACAAGCTTCTTGCCATTGCGGCCGAACGGAAGGAGATATTTGCTCAAAACTTGCTGTGCTGGTGCAGACAGTGGAACCCGACATGCCTGCGTTGTCGTTTTCACCCGGGCACTCTTTGGGCGGGCGCAGCACGCAGAAACACCTAGATTGCAGATAAGCGCCTTTTCCCATTGACCGCGACGAACAGAGAAGATGCACAAGCTTCTTTCCATTGCGGCCGAACGGAAGGAGATATTTGCTCAAAACTTGCTGTGCTGGTCCAGTGGCACATGACATGCCTGAGTTGTCGTTTTCACCCGGGCACTCTTTGGGCGGGCGCAGCACGCAGAAACACCTAGATTGCAGATAAGCGTCTTTTCCCATTGACCGCGACGAACAGAGAAGATGCACAAGCTTCTTGCCATTGCGGCCGAACGGAAGGAGATATTTGCTCAAAACTTGCTGTGCTGGTGCAGACAGTGGCACCCGACATGCCTGCCTTGTCGTTTTCACCCGGGCACTCTTTGGGCGGGCTCAGCCCGCAGAAACACCTAGATTGCAGATAAGCGCCTTTTCCCATTGACCGCGACGAACAGAGAAGATGCACAAGCTTCTTGCCATTGCGGCCGAACGGAAGGAGATATTTGCTCAAAACTTGCTGTGCTGGTGCAGACAGTGGCACACGACTTGCCTGCGTTGTCGTTTTCACCCGGGCACTCTTTGGGCGGGCGCAGCACGCAGAAACACCTAGATTGCAGATAAGCGCCTTTTCCCATTGACCGCGACGAACAGAGAAGATACACAAGCTTCTTGCCATTGCGGCCGAACGGAAGGAGATATTTGCTCAAAACTTGCTGTGCTTGTGCAGACAGTGGCACCCGACATGCCTGCCTTGTCGTTTTCACCCGGGCACTCTTTGGACGGGCGCAGCACGCAGAAACACCTAGATTGCAGATAAGCGCCTTTTCCCCTTGACCGCGACGAACAGAGAAGATGCACAAGCTTCTTGCCATTGCGGCCGAACGGAAGGAGATATTTGCTCAAAACTTGCTGTGCTGGTGCAGACAATGGCACCTGACATGCCTGCTTTGTCGTTTTCACCCGGGCACTCTTTGGGCGGGCGCAGCACGCAGAAACACCTAGATTGCAGATAAGCGCCTTTTCCCATTGACCGCGACGAACAGAGAAGATACACAAGCTTCTTGCCATTGCGGCCGAACGGAAGGAGATATTTGCTCAAAACTTGCTGTGCTGGTGCAGACCGTGGCACCCGACATGCCTGCCTTGTCGTTTTCACCCGGGCACTCTTTGGACGGGCGCAGCACGCAGAAACACCTAGATTGCAGATAAGCGCCTTTTCCCCTTGACCGCGACGAACAGAGAAGATGCACAAGCTTCTTGCCATTGCGGCCGAACGGAAGGAGATATTTGCTCAAAACTTGCTGTGCTGGTGCAGACAGTGGCACCCGACATGCCTGCGTTGTCGTTTTCACCCGGGCACTCTTTGGGCGGGCGCAGCACGCAGAAACACTTAGATTGCAGATAAGCGCCTTTTCCCATTGACCGCGACGAACAGAGAAGATGCACAAGCTTCTTGCCATTGTGGCAGAACGGAAGGAGATATTTGCTCAAAACTTGCTGTGCTGGTGCAGACAGTGGCACCCGACATGCCTGCGTTGTCGTTTTCACCCGGGCACTCTTTGGGCGGGCGCAGCACGCAGAAACACTTAGATTGCAGATAAGCGCCTTTTCCCATTGACCGCGACGAACAGAGAAGATGCACAAGCTTCTTGCCATTGCGGCCGAACGGAAGGAGATATTTGCTCAAAACTTGCTGTGCTGGTGCAGACAGTGGCACACGACTTGCATGCGTTGTCGTTTTCACCCGGGCACTCTTTGGGCGGGCGCAGCACGCAGAAACACCTAGATTGCAGATAAGCGCCTTTTCCCATTGACCGCGACGAACAGAGAAGATGCACAAGCTTCTTGCCATTGCGTCCGAACGGAAGGAGATATTTGCTCAAAACTTGCTGTGCTGGTGCAGACAGTGGCACCCGACATGCCTGCGTTTTCGTTTTCACCGGGCACTCTTTGGGCGGGCGTAGCACGCAGAAACACCTAGATTGCAGATAAGCGCCTTTTCCCTTTGACCGCGACGAACAGAGAAGATGCACGAGCTTCTTGCCATTGCGGCCGAACGGAAGGAGATATTTGCTCAAAACTTGCTGTGCTGGTGCAGACAGTGGCACCCGACATGCCTGCGTTGTCGTTTTCACCCGGGCACTCTTTGGGCGGGCGCAGCACGCAGAAACACCTAGATTGCAGATAAGCGCCTTTTCCCATTGACCGCGACGAACAGAGAAGATGCATAAGCTTCTTGCCATTGCGGCCGAACGGAAGGAGATATTTGCTCAAAACTTGCTGTGCTGGTGCAGACAGTGGCACCCGACATGCCTGCGTTGTCGTTTTCACCCGGGCACTCTTTGGGCGGGCGCAGCACGCAGAAACACCTAGATTGCAGATAAGCGCCTTTTCCCATTGACCGCGACGAACAGAGAAGATGCACAAGCTTCTTGCCATTGCGGCCGAACGGAAGGAAATATTTGCTCAAAACTTGCTGTGCTGGTGCAGACAGTGGCACCCGACATGCCTGCGTTGTCGTTTTCACCCGCGCACTCTTTGGGCGGGCGCAGCACGCAGAAACACCTAGATTGCAGATAAGCGCCTTTTCCCATTGACCGCGACGAACAGAGAAGATGCACAAGCTTCTTGCCATTGCGGCCGAACGGAAGGAAATATTTGCTCAAAACTTGCTGTGCTGGTGCAGACAGTGGCACCCGACATGCCTGCGTTGTCGTTTTCACCCGCGCACTCTTTGGGCGGGCGCAGCACGCAGAAACACCTAGATTGCAGATAAGCGCCTTTTCCCATTGACCGCGACGAACAGAGAAGAAGCACAAGCTTCTTGCCATTGCGGCAGAACGGAAGGAGATATTTGCTCAAAACTTGCTGTGCTGGTGCAGACAGTGGCACCCGACATGCCTGCGTTGTCGTTTTCACCCGGGCACTCTTTGGGCGGGCGCAGCACGCAGAAACACTTAGATTGCAGATAAGCGCCTTTTCCCATTGACCGCGACGAACAGAGAAGATGCACAAGCTTCTTGCCATTGTGGCAGAACGGAAGGAGATATTTGCTCAAAACTTGCTGTGCTGGTGCAGACAGTGGCACCCGACATGCCTGCGTTGTCGTTTTCACCCGGGCACTCTTTGGGCGGGCGCAGCACGCAGAAACACCTAGATTGCAGATAAGCGCCTTTTCCCATTGACCGCGACGAACAGAGAAGATGCACAAGCTTCTTGCCATTGCGGCCGAACGGAAGGAGATATTTGCTCAAAACTTGCTGTGCTGGTGCAGACAGTGGCACCCGACATGACTGCGTTGTCGTTTTCACCCGCGCACTCTTTGGGCGGGCGCAGCACGCAGAAACACCTAGATTGCAGATAAGCGCCTTTTCCCATTGACCGCGACGAACAGAGAAGATGCACAAGCTTCTTCCCATTGCGGCAGAACGGAAGGAGATATTTGCTCAAAACTTGCTGTGCTGGTGCAGACAGTGGCACCCGACATGCCTGCGTTGTCGTTTTCACCCGGGCACTCTTTGGGCGGGCGCAGCACGCAGAAACACCTAGATTGCAGATAAGCGCCTATTCCCATTGATAGCGACGAACAGAGAAGATGCACAAGCTTCTTGCCATTGCGGCCGAACGGAAGGAGATATTTGCTCAAAACTTGCTGTGCTGGTGCAGACAGTGGCACCCGACATGCCTGCGTTGTCGTTTTCACCCGGGCACTCTTTGGGCGGGCGCAGCACGCAGAAACACCTAGATTGCAGATAAGCGCCTATTCCCATTGATAGCGACGAACAGAGAAGATGCACAAGCTTCTTGCCATTGCGGCCGAACGGAAGGAGATATTTGCTCAAAACTTGCTGTGCTGGTGCAGACAGTGGAACCCGACATGCCTGCGTTGTCGTTTTCACCCGGGCACTCTTTGGGCCGGCGCATCACGCAGAAACACCTAGATTGCAGATAAGCGCCTTTTCCCATTGACCGCGACGAACAGAGAAGATGCACAAGCTTCTTTCCATTGCGGCCGAACGGAAGGAGATATTTGCTCAAAACTTGCTGTGCTGGTCCAGACAGTGGCACATGACATGCCTGAGTTGTCGTTTTCACCCGGGCACTCTTTGGGCGGGCGCAGCACGCAGAAACACCTAGATTGCAGATAAGCGTCTTTTCCCATTGACCGCGACGAACAGAGAAGATGCACAAGCTTCTTGCCATTGCGGCAGAACGGAAGGAGATATTTGCTCAAAACTTGCTGTGCTGGTGCAGACAGTGGCACCCGACATGCCTGCGTTGTCGTTTTCACCCGGGCACTCTTTGGGCGGGCGCAGCACGCAGAAACACTTAGATTGCAGATAAGCGCCTTTTCCCATTGACCGCGACGAACAGAGAAGATGCACAAGCTTCTTGCCATTGCGGCCGAACGGAAGGAGATATTTGCTCAAAACTTGCTGTGCTGGTGCAGACAGTGGCACACGACTTGCCTGCGTTGTCGTTTTCACCCGGGCACTCTTTGGGCGGGCGCAGCACGCAGAAACACCTAGATTGCAGATAAGCGCCTTTTCCCATTGACCGCGACGAACAGAGAAGATGCACAAGCTTCTTGCCATTGCGGCCGAAAGGAAGGAGATATTTGCTCAAAACTTGCTGTGCTGGTGCAGACAGTGGCACCCGACATGCATGCAATGTCGTTTTCACCCGGGCACTCTTTGGGCGGGCGCAGCACGCAGAAACACCTAGATTGCAGATAAGCGCCTTTTCCCATTGACCGCGACGAACAGAGAAGATGCACAAGCTTCTTCCCATTGCGGCAGAACGGAAGGAGATATTTGCTCAAAACTTGCTGTGCTGGTGCAGACAGTGGCACCCGACATGCCTGCGTTGTCGTTTTCACCCGGGCACTCTTTGGGCGGGCGCAGCACGCAGAAACACCTAGATTGCAGATAAGCGCCTTTTCCCATTGACCGCGACGAACAGAGAAGATGCACAAGCTTCTTGCCATTGCGGCCGAACGGAAGGAGATATTTGCTCAAAACTTGCTGTGCTGGTGCAGACAGTGGCACCCGACATGCCTGCGTTGTCGTTTTCACCCGGGCACTCTTTGGGCGGGCGCAGCACGCAGAAACACCTAGATTGCAGATAAGCGCCTTTTCCCATTGACCGCGACGAACAGAGAAGATGCACAAGCTTCTTGCCATTGCGGCCGAACGGAAGGAGATATTTGCTCAAAACTTGCTGTGCTGGTGCAGACAGTGGCACCCGACATGCCTGCGTTGTCGTTTTCACCCGGGCACTCTTTGGGCGGGCGCAGCACGCAGAAACACCTAGATTGCAGATAAGCGCCTTTTCCCATTGACCGCGACGAACAGAGAAGATGCACAAGCTTCTTGCCATTGCGGCCGAACGGAAGGAAATATTTGCTCAAAACTTGCTGTGCTGGTGCAGACAGTGGCACCCGACATGCCTGCGTTGTCGTTTTCACCCGCGCACTCTTTGGGCGGGCGCAGCACGCAGAAACACCTAGATTGCAGATAAGCGCCT
>NW_026609007.1:0-44024 GCF_029499605.1 Hyla sarda | reverse complement strand
CCCCATACATTACACCAATTACACCCCCCCCATACATTACACCAATTATACCCCCCCATACATTACACCAATTATACCCCCCCATACATTACACCAATTATACCCCCCCATACATTACACCAATTATACCCCCCCATACATTACACCAATTATACCCCCCCATACATTACACCAATTATACCCCCCCATACATTACACCAATTACACCCCCCCATACATTACACCAATTATACCCCCCCATACATTACACCAATTATACCCCCCCATACATTACACCAATTACACCCCCCCCATACATTACACCAATTATACCCCCCCATACATTACACCAATTATACCCCCCCATACATTACACCAATTATACCCACTATAGAACACCAATTATACCCCCCATACATTACACCAATTATACCCCCCCATACATTACACCAATTATACCCCCCCATACATTACACCAATTATACCGCCCCATACATTACACCAATTATACCCCCCCCATACATACATTACACCAATTATACCCCCCCATACATTACACCAATTATACCCCCCCATACATTACACCAATTATACCCCCCCATACATTACACCAATTATACCCCCCCATACATTACACCAATTATACCCCCCCATACATTACACCAATTATACCCCCCATACATTACACCAATTATACCCCCCCATACATTACACCAATTATACCCCCCCCATACATTACACCAATTATACCCCCCTATACATTACACCAATTACACCCCCCCATACATTACACCAATTATACCCCCCCATACATTACACCAATTATACCCCCCCATACATTACACCAATTATACCCCCCCATACATTACACCAATTATACCCCCCCATACATTACACCAATTACACCCCCCCCATACATTACACCAATTATACCCCCCCATACATTACACCAATTATACCCCCCCATACATTACACCAATTATACCCCCCCATACATTACACCAATTATACCCCCCCATACATTACACCAATTATACCCCCCCATACATTACACCAATTATACCCCCCTATACATTACACCAATTATACCCCCCCATACATACATTACACCAATTATACCCCCCCATACATTACACCAATTATACCCCCCTATACATTACACCAATTATACCCCCCTATACATTACACCACCAATTATACCCCCCCATACATTACACCAATTATACCCCCCTATACATTACACCAATTATACCCCCCCATACATTACACCAATTATACCCCCCTATACATTACACCAATTATACCGCCTCATACATTACACCAATTATACCCCCCCCATACATACATTACACCAATTATACCCCCCCATACATTACACCAATTATACCCCCCCATACATTACACCAATTATACCCCCCCATACATTACACCAATTATACCCCCCCATACATTACACCAATTATACCCCCCTATACATTACACCAATTATACCCCCCCATACATACATTACACCAATTATACCCCCCCATACATTACACCAATTATACCCCCCTATACATTACACCAATTATACCCCCCTATACATTACACCACCAATTATACCCCCCCATACATTACACCAATTATACCCCCCTATACATTACACCAATTATACCCCCCCATACATTACACCAATTATACCCCCCTATACATTACACCAATTATACCGCCTCATACATTACACCAATTATACCCCCTATAGAACACCAATTATACATTACCGATGTGTCATAGTGCCCGGGCGGTGCCACGTAGGTGACGGTTCCCCGGTTGCGGGGAGGGAGCATAATCTTGTGCTTGATGAGGGAATTCTCAAGTACAACTCCATAAATGTCTCCTCCGGTGATGTGACTGCCGACCTGCAGGATGAGCAGAGAATTACAGGATGAGAAGATGCCCAAGAAAATGCCCAATATACCGAATTCTCAGTCCGGCTCCCATCACCGGCAAAGGGTTACTTCTGCCAGGAAAAGCCCCAGACAACATTGTTCCCTACAGCGCCCACTACAGGGGAATGTGGTATTATATAGAGATCACTGCAGGGAGTGTGGTATTATATAGAGATCACTGCAGGGAATGTGGTATTATATAGAGATCACTACAGGGGAATGTGGTATTATATAGAGATCACTGCAGGGAATGTGGTATTATATAGAGATCACTGCAGGGGAATGTGGTGTTATATAGAGATCACTGCAGGGGAAATGTGGTATTATATAGAGATCACTGCAGGGAGTGTGGTATTATATAGAGATCACTGCAGGGAATGTGGTATTATATAGAGATCACTGCAGGGAATGTGGTATTATATAGAGATCACTGCAGAGAATGTGGTATTATATAGAGATCACTACAGGGGAATGTGGTATTATATAGAGATCACTGCAGGGAATGTGGTATTATATAGAGATCACTGCAGGGAGTGTGGTATTATATAGAGATCACTGCAGGGAATGTGGTATTATATAGAGATCACTACAGGGAATGTGGTATTATATAGAGATCACTGCAGGGAATGTGGTATTATATAGAGATCACTGCAGGGAATGTGGTGTTATATAGAGATCACTGCAGTGGAATGTGGTATTATATAGAGATCACTGCAGGGAATGTGGTATTATATAGAGATCACTGCAGGGAATGTGGTATTATATAGAGATCACTGCAGGGAATGTGGTGTTATATAGAGATCACTGCAGGGAATGTGGTGTTATATAGAGATCACTGCAGGGAATGTGGTATTATATAGAGATCACTGCAGGGAATGTGGTATTATATAGAGATCACTGCAGGGGAATGTGGTGTTATATAGAGATCACTGCAGGGAATGTGGTATTATATAGAGATCACTGCAGGGAATGTGGTATTATATAGAGATCACTGCAGGGAATGTGGTATTATATAGAGATCACTGCAGGGGAATGTGGTGTTATATAGAGATCACTGCAGGGAATGTGGTATTATATAGAGATCACTGCAGGGAGTGTGGTATTATATAGAGATCACTGCAGGGGAATGTGGTGTTATATAGAGATCACTGCAGGGAATGTGGTATTATATAGAAATCACTGCAGGGGAGTGTGGTATTATATAGAGATCACTGCAGGGAATGTGGTATTATATAGAGATCACTGCAGTGAATGTGGTATTATATAGAGATCACTGCAGGGGAATGTGGTATTATATAGAGATCACTGCAGGGGAATGTGGTATTATATAGAGATCACTGCAGGGAATGTGGTGTTATATAGAGATCACTGCAGAGGAATATGGTATTATATAGAGATCACTGCAGGGGAATGTGGTGTTATATAGAGATCACTGCAGGGGAATGTGGTATTATATAGAGATCACTGCAGGGGAATGTGGTATTATATAGAGATCACTGCAGGGAATGTGGTGTTATATAGAGATCACTGCAGGGAATGTGGTATTATATAGAGATCACTGCAGGGGAATGTGGTATTATATAGAGATCACTGCAGGGGAATGTGGTATTATATAGAGATCACTGCAGGGAATGTGGTGTTATATAGAGATCACTACAGGGGAAATGTGGTATTATATAGAGATCACTGCAGGGGAATGTGGTATTATATAGAGATCACTGCAGGGAATGTGGTGTTATATAAAGATCACTGCAGAGGAATATGGTATTATATAGAGATCACTACAGGGGAAATGTGGTATTATATAGAGATCACTGCAGGGGAAATGTGGTATTATATAGAGATCACTGCAGGGAATGTGGTGTTATATAGAGATCACTGCAGGGAATGTGGTATTATATAGAGATCACTGCAGGGGAATGTGGTATTATATAGAGATCACTGCAGGGAATGTGGTATTATATAGAGATCACTGCAGGGAATGTGGTATTATATAGAGATCACTGCAGGGAATGTGGTATTATATAGAGATCACTGCAGGGAATGTGGTATTATATAGAGATCACTGCAGGGAATGTGGTATTATATAGAGATCACTGCAGGGGAATGTGGTATTATATAGAGATCACTGCAGGGGAATGTGGTATTATATAGAGATCACTGCAGGGGAATGTGGTATTATATAGAGATCACTGCAGGGGAATGTGGTGTTATATAGAGATCACTGCAGGGAATGTGGTATTATATAGAGATCACTGCAGGGAATGTGGTATTATATAGAGATCACTGCAGGGAATGTGGTATTATATAGAGATCACTACAGGGAATGTGGTATTATATAGAGATCACTGCAGGGGAATGTGGTATTATATAGAGATCACTGCAGGGGAATGTGGTATTATATAGAGATCACTGCAGGGGAATGTGGTATTATATAGAGATCACTGCAGAGAATGTGGTATTATATAGAGATCACTGCAGGGGGATGTGGTATTATATAGAGATCACTGCAGGGGAATGTGGTATTATATAGAGATCACTGTAGGGAATGTGGTATTATATAGAGATCACTGCAGGGGAATGTGGTATTATATAGAGATCACTGCAGGGAATGTGGTGTTATATAGAGATCACTGCAGGGGAATGTGGTATTATATAGAGATCACTGCAGGGAATGTGGTATTATATAGAGATCACTGCAGGGAATGTGGTATTATATAGAGATCACTACAGGGGAATGTGGTATTATATAGAGATCACTGCAGGGGAATGAGGTATTATATAGAGATCACTGCAGGGGAATGTGGTGTTATATAGAGATCACTGCAGGGGAATGTGGTGTTATATAGAGATCACTGCAGGGAATGTGGTGTTATATAGAGATCACTGCAGGGGAATGTGGTATTATATAGAGATCACTACAGGGGAAATGTGGTATTATATAGAGATCACTGCAGGGGAATGTGGTATTATATAGAGATCACTGCAGAGAATGTGGTATTATATAGAGATCACTGCAGGGGGATGTGGTATTATATAGAGATCACTGCAGGGGAATGTGGTATTATATAGAGATCACTGTAGGGAATGTGGTATTATATAGAGATCACTGCAGGGGAATGTGGTATTATATAGAGATCACTGCAGGGAATGTGGTGTTATATAGAGATCACTGCAGGGGAATGTGGTATTATATAGAGATCACTGCAGGGAATGTGGTATTATATAGAGATCACTGCAGGGAGTGTGGTATTATATAGAGATCACTGCAGGGAATGTGGTATTATATAGAGATCACTGCAGGGGAATGTGGTGTTATATAGAGATCACTGCAGGGGAATGTGGTGTTATATAGAGATCACTGCAGGGAATGTGGTGTTATATAGAGATCACTGCAGGGGAATGTGGTATTATATAGAGATCACTACAGGGGAAATGTGGTATTATATAGAGATCACTGCAGGGGAATGTGGTATTATATAGAGATCACTGCAGGGAATGTGGTATTATATAGAGATCACTGCAGGGAATGTGGTATTATATAGAGATCACTGCAGGGAATGTGGTATTATATAGAGATCACTGCAGGGAATGTGGTATTATATAGAGATCACTACAGGGGAATGTGGTATTATATAGAGATCACTACAGGGGAATGTGGTATTATATAGAGATCACTGCAGGGGAATGTGGTGTTATATAGAGATCACTACAGGGGAATGTGGTGTTATATAGAGATCACTGCAGGGGAATGTGGTGTTATATAGAGATCACTGCAGAGGAATGTGGTATTATATAGAGATCACTACAGGGGAATGTGGTGTTATATAGAGATCACTGCAGGGAATGTGGTATTATATAGAGATCACTGCAGGGAATGTGGTATTATATAGAGATCACTGCAGGGGAATGTGGTATTATATAGAGATCACTGCAGGGGAATGTGGTGTTATATAGAGATCACTACAGGGGAAATGTGGTATTATATAGAGATCACTGCAGGGGAATGTGGTATTATATAGAGATCACTGCAGGGGAATGTGGTATTATATAGAGATCACTGCAGGGAATGTGGTATTATATAGAGATCACTGCAGGGAAATGTGGTATTATATAGAGATCACTGCAGGGAATGTGGTATTATATAGAGATCACTGCAGGGGAATGTGGTATTATATAGAGATCACTGCAGAGAATGTGGTATTATATAGAGATCACTGCAGGGGGATGTGGTATTATATAGAGATCACTGCAGAGAATGTGGTATTATATAGAGATCACTGCAGGGGGATGTGGTATTATATAGAGATCACTGCAGGGGAATGTGGTATTATATAGAGATCACTGCAGGGAATGTGGTATTATATAGAGATCACTGCAGGGGAATGTGGTATTATATAGAGATCACTGCAGAGAATGTGGTATTATATAGAGATCACTGCAGGGGAATGTGGTATTATATAGAGATCACTGCAGGGGAATGTGGTATTATATAGAGATCACTGCAGGGGAATGTGGTATTATATAGAGATCACTGCAGGGAATGTGGTATTATATAGAGATCACTGCAGGGGAATGTGGTATTATATAGAGATCACTGCAGGGAATGTGGTATTATATAGAGATCACTACAGGGGAAATGTGGTATTATATAGAGATCACTGCAGATAATGTGGTATTATATAGAGATCACTGCAGGGAATGTGGTATTATATAGAGATCACTGCAGGGGAATGTGGTATTATATAGAGATCACTGCAGAGAATGTGGTATTATATAGAGATCACTGCAGTGGGATGTGGTATTATATAGAGATCACTGCAGGGGAATGTGGTATTATATAGAGATCACTGCAGGGGAATGTGGTATTATATAGAGATCACTGCAGGGAATGTGGTATTATATAGAGATCACTGCAGGGAATGTGGTATTATATAGAGATCACTGCAGGGAATGTGGTATTATATAGAGATCACTGCAGGGAATGTGGTATTATATAGAGATCACTGCAGGGGAATGTGGTATTATATAGAGATCACTGCAGGGAATGTGGTATTATATAGAGATCACTGCAGGGAATGTGGTATTATATAGAGATCACTGCAGGGAATGTGGTATTATATAGAGATCACTGCAGGGAATGTGGTATTATATAGAGATCACTGCAGGGGAATGTGGTATTATATAGAGATCACTGCAGGGAATGTGGTATTATATAGAGATCACTGCAGGGAATGTGGTATTATATAGAGATCACTGCAGGGAATGTGGTATTATATAGAGATCACTGCAGGGAAATGTGGTATTATAGAGATCACTGCAGGGAGTGTGGTATTATATAGAGATCACTGCAGGTAATGTGGTATTATATAGAGATCACTGCAGGGAATGTGGTATTATATAGAGATCACTACAGGGAATGTGGTATTATATAGAGATCACTGCAGGGAATGTGGTATTATATAGAGATCACTGCAGGGAATGTGGTATTATATAGAGATCACTGCAGAGAATGTGGTATTATATAGAGATCACTGCAGGGAATGTGGTATTATATAGAGATCACTGCAGGGAATGTGGTATTATATAGAGATCACTACAGGGAATGTGGTATTATATAGAGATCACTGCAGGGAATGTGGTATTATATAGAGATCACTGCAGGGGAATGTGGTATTATATAGAGATCACTGCAGGGGAATGTGGTGTTATATAGAGATCACTGCAGGGAATGTGGTATTATATAGAGATCACTGCAGGGAATGTGGTGTTATATAGAGATCACTGCAGGGGAATGTGGTATTATATAGAGATCACTGCAGGGGAATGTGGTGTTATATAGAGATCACTGCAGGGAGTGTGGTATTATATAGAGATCACTGCAGGGAATGTGGTATTATATAGAGATCACTGCAGGGGAATGTGGTATTATATAGAGATCACTGCAGGGGAATGTGGTATTATATAGAGATCACTGCAGGGAATGTGGTATTATATAGAGATCACTGCAGGGGAATGTGGTATTATATAGAGATCACTGCAGGGAATGTGGTGTTATATAGAGATCACTGCAGGGAATGTGGTATTATATAGAGATCACTGCAGGGAATGTGGTATTATATAGAGATCACTACAGGGAATGTGGTATTATATAGAGATCACTGCAGGGGATGTGGTATTATATAGAGATCACTGCAGGGGATGTGGTGTTATATAGAGATCACTGCAGGGAATGTGGTATTATATAGAGATCACTGCAGGGAATGTGGTGTTATATAGAGATCACTGCAGGGATGTGGTATTATATAGAGATCACTGCAGGGGATGTGGTGTTATATAGAGATCACTGCAGGGAATGTGGTATTATATAGAGATCACTGGAGGGAATGTGGTGTTATATAGAGATCACTGCAGGGGATGTGGTATTATATAGAGATCACTGCAGGGGATGTGGTATTATATAGAGA
Source organism: Hyla sarda (assembly GCF_029499605.1). Lineage (NCBI taxonomy): Eukaryota > Metazoa > Chordata > Amphibia > Anura > Hylidae > Hyla > Hyla sarda. The sequence continues at coordinate 35,650 of NW_026609007.1, read as the reverse complement.
TCACTGCAGGGAATGTGGTATTATATAGAGATCACTACAGGGGAATGTGGTGTTATATAGAGATCACTGCAGGGGAATGTGGTGTTATATAGAGATCACTGCAGGGAATGTGGTGTTATATAGAGATCACTGCAGGGGAATGTGGTATTATATAGAGATCACTACAGGGGAAATGTGGTATTATATAGAGATCACTGCAGGGGAATGTGGTATTATATAGAGATCACTGCAGGGAATGTGGTATTATATAGAGATCACTGCAGGGAATGTGGTATTATATAGAGATCACTGCAGGGAATGTGGTATTATATAGAGATCACTGCAGGGAATGTGGTATTATATAGAGATCACTACAGGGGAATGTGGTATTATATAGAGATCACTACAGGGGAATGTGGTATTATATAGAGATCACTGCAGGGGAATGTGGTGTTATATAGAGATCACTACAGGGGAATGTGGTGTTATATAGAGATCACTGCAGGGGAATGTGGTATTATATAGAGATCACTGCAGAGGAATGTGGTATTATATAGAGATCACTACAGGGGAATGTGGTGTTATATAGAGATCACTGCAGGGAATGTGGTATTATATAGAGATCACTGCAGGGAATGTGGTATTATATAGAGATCACTGCAGGGGAATGTGGTATTATATAGAGATCACTGCAGGGGAATGTGGTGTTATATAGAGATCACTACAGGGGAAATGTGGTATTATATAGAGATCACTGCAGGGGAATGTGGTATTATATAGAGATCACTGCAGGGGAATGTGGTATTATATAGAGATCACTGCAGGGAATGTGGTATTATATAGAGATCACTGCAGGGAAATGTGGTATTATATAGAGATCACTGCAGGGAATGTGGTATTATATAGAGATCACTGCAGGGGAATGTGGTATTATATAGAGATCACTGCAGAGAATGTGGTATTATATAGAGATCACTGCAGGGGGATGTGGTATTATATAGAGATCACTGCAGAGAATGTGGTATTATATAGAGATCACTGCAGGGGGATGTGGTATTATATAGAGATCACTGCAGGGGAATGTGGTATTATATAGAGATCACTGCAGGGAATGTGGTATTATATAGAGATCACTGCAGGGGAATGTGGTATTATATAGAGATCACTGCAGAGAATGTGGTATTATATAGAGATCACTGCAGGGGAATGTGGTGTTATATAGAGATCACTGCAGGGAATGTGGTATTATATAGAGATCACTACAGGGGAAATGTGGTATTATATAGAGATCACTGCAGATAATGTGGTATTATATAGAGATCACTGCAGGGAATGTGGTATTATATAGAGATCACTGCAGGGAGTGTGGTATTATATAGAGATCACTGCAGGGAATGTGGTATTATATAGAGATCACTGCAGGGGAATGTGGTATTATATAGAGATCACTGCAGAGAATGTGGTATTATATAGAGATCACTGCAGGGGATGTGGTATTATATAGAGATCACTGCAGGGGAATGTGGTATTATATAGAGATCACTGCAGGGAATGTGGTATTATATAGAGATCACTGCAGGGAATGTGGTATTATATAGAGATCACTGCAGGGGAATGTGGTATTATATAGAGATCACTGCAGGGGAATGTGGTATTATATAGAGATCACTGCAGGGAATGTGGTATTATATAGAGATCACTGCAGGGAATGTGGTATTATATAGAGATCACTGCAGGGGAATGTGGTATTATATAGAGATCACTGCAGGGAATGTGGTATTATATAGAGATCACTGCAGGGAAATGTGGTATTATAGAGATCACTGCAGGGAGTGTGGTATTATATAGAGATCACTGCAGGTAATGTGGTATTATATAGAGATCACTGCAGGGAATGTGGTATTATATAGAGATCACTACAGGGAATGTGGTATTATATAGAGATCACTGCAGGGAATGTGGTATTATATAGAGATCACTGCAGGGAATGTGGTATTATATAGAGATCACTGCAGAGAATGTGGTATTATATAGAGATCACTGCAGGGAATGTGGTATTATATAGAGATCACTGCAGGGAATGTGGTGTTATATAGAGATCACTGCAGGGGAATGTGGTATTATATAGAGATCACTGCAGGGGAATGTGGTGTTATATAGAGATCACTGCAGGGAGTGTGGTATTATATAGAGATCACTGCAGGGAATGTGGTATTATATAGAGATCACTGCAGGGGAATGTGGTATTATATAGAGATCACTGCAGGGGAATGTGGTATTATATAGAGATCACTGCAGGGAATGTGGTATTATATAGAGATCACTGCAGGGGAATGTGGTATTATATAGAGATCACTGCAGGGAATGTGGTGTTATATAGAGATCACTGCAGGGAATGTGGTATTATATAGAGATCACTGCAGGGAATGTGGTATTATATAGAGATCACTGCAGGGGATGTGGTATTATATAGAGATCACTGCAGGGGATGTGGTATTATATAGAGATCACTGCAGGGGATGTGGTGTTATATAGAGATCACTGCAGGGAATGTGGTATTATATAGAGATCACTGCAGGGAATGTGGTGTTATATAGAGATCACTGCAGGGGATGTGGTATTATATAGAGATCACTGCAGGGGATGTGGTGTTATATAGAGATCACTGCAGGGAATGTGGTGTTATATAGAGATCACTGCAGGGGATGTGGTATTATATAGAGATCACTGCAGGGAATGTGGTATTATATAGAGATCACTGCAGGGAATGTGGTGTTATATAGAGATCACTGCAGGGGATGTGGTATTATATAGAGATCACTGCAGGGAATGTGGTGTTATATAGAGATCACTGCAGGGAATGTGGTATTATATAGAGATCACTGCAGAGGAATATGGTATTATATAGAGATCACTGCAGGGGAATGTGGTATTATATAGAGATCACTGCAGGGGATGTGGTATTATATAGAGATCACTACAGGGGAATGTGGTGTTATATAGAGATCACTGCAGGGAATGTGGTATTATATAGAGATCACTGCAGGGGAATGTGGTATTATATAGAGATCACTGCAGGGAATGTGGTATTATATAGAGATCACTGCAGGGAATGTGGTATTATATAGAGATCACTGCAGTGAATGTGGTATTATATAGAGATCACTGCAGTGAATGTGGTATTATATAGAGATCACTGCAGGGGAATATGGTATTATATAGAGATCACTGCAGGGAATGTGGTATTATATAGAGATCACTGCAGGGGAATATGGTATTATATAGAGATCACTGCAGGGAATGTGGTATTATATAGAGATCACTACAGGGAATGTGGTATTATATAGAGATCACTGCAGAGAATGTGGTATTATATAGAGATCACTGCAGATAATGTGGTATTATATAGAGATCACTGCAGGGAATGTGGTATTATATAGAGATCACTGCAGGGAGTGTGGTATTATATAGAGATCACTGCAGGGAATGTGGTATTATATAGAGATCACTGCAGGGGAATGTGGTATTATATAGAGATCACTGCAGAGAATGTGGTATTATATAGAGATCACTGCAGGGGGATGTGGTATTATATAGAGATCACTGCAGGGGAATGTGGTATTATATAGAGATCACTGCAGGGAATGTGGTATTATATAGAGATCACTGCAGGGAATGTGGTATTATATAGAGATCACTGCAGGGGAATGTGGTATTATATAGAGATCACTGCAGGGGAATGTGGTATTATATAGAGATCACTGCAGGGAATGTGGTATTATATAGAGATCACTGCAGGGAATGTGGTATTATATAGAGATCACTGCAGGGGAATGTGGTATTATATAGAGATCACTGCAGGGAATGTGGTATTATATAGAGATCACTGCAGGGAAATGTGGTATTATAGAGATCACTGCAGGGAGTGTGGTATTATATAGAGATCACTGCAGGTAATGTGGTATTATATAGAGATCACTGCAGGGAATGTGGTATTATATAGAGATCACTACAGGGAATGTGGTATTATATAGAGATCACTGCAGGGAATGTGGTATTATATAGAGATCACTGCAGGGAATGTGGTATTATATAGAGATCACTGCAGAGAATGTGGTATTATATAGAGATCACTGCAGGGAATGTGGTATTATATAGAGATCACTGCAGGGAATGTGGTGTTATATAGAGATCACTGCAGGGGAATGTGGTATTATATAGAGATCACTGCAGGGGAATGTGGTGTTATATAGAGATCACTGCAGGGAGTGTGGTATTATATAGAGATCACTGCAGGGAATGTGGTATTATATAGAGATCACTGCAGGGGAATGTGGTATTATATAGAGATCACTGCAGGGGAATGTGGTATTATATAGAGATCACTGCAGGGAATGTGGTATTATATAGAGATCACTGCAGGGGAATGTGGTATTATATAGAGATCACTGCAGGGAATGTGGTGTTATATAGAGATCACTGCAGGGAATGTGGTATTATATAGAGATCACTGCAGGGAATGTGGTATTATATAGAGATCACTGCAGGGGATGTGGTATTATATAGAGATCACTGCAGGGGATGTGGTATTATATAGAGATCACTGCAGGGGATGTGGTGTTATATAGAGATCACTGCAGGGAATGTGGTATTATATAGAGATCACTGCAGGGAATGTGGTGTTATATAGAGATCACTGCAGGGGATGTGGTATTATATAGAGATCACTGCAGGGGATGTGGTGTTATATAGAGATCACTGCAGGGAATGTGGTGTTATATAGAGATCACTGCAGGGGATGTGGTATTATATAGAGATCACTGCAGGGAATGTGGTATTATATAGAGATCACTGCAGGGAATGTGGTGTTATATAGAGATCACTGCAGGGGATGTGGTATTATATAGAGATCACTGCAGGGAATGTGGTGTTATATAGAGATCACTGCAGGGAATGTGGTATTATATAGAGATCACTGCAGAGGAATATGGTATTATATAGAGATCACTGCAGGGGAATGTGGTATTATATAGAGATCACTGCAGGGGATGTGGTATTATATAGAGATCACTACAGGGGAATGTGGTGTTATATAGAGATCACTGCAGGGAATGTGGTATTATATAGAGATCACTGCAGGGGAATGTGGTATTATATAGAGATCACTGCAGGGAATGTGGTATTATATAGAGATCACTGCAGGGAATGTGGTATTATATAGAGATCACTGCAGTGAATGTGGTATTATATAGAGATCACTGCAGTGAATGTGGTATTATATAGAGATCACTGCAGGGGAATATGGTATTATATAGAGATCACTGCAGGGAATGTGGTATTATATAGAGATCACTGCAGGGGAATATGGTATTATATAGAGATCACTGCAGGGAATGTGGTATTATATAGAGATCACTACAGGGAATGTGGTATTATATAGAGATCACTGCAGGGAGTGTGGTGTTATTTAGAGATCACTGCAGAGAATGTGGTATTATATAGAGATCACTGCAGGGGAATGTGGTGTTATATAGAGATCACTGCAGGGGAATGTGGTATTATATAGAGATCACTGCAGGGAATGTGGTATTATATAGAGATCACTGCAGGGGAATGTGGTATTATATAGAGATCACTGCAGTGAATGTGGTATTATATAGAGATCACTGCAGGGAATGTGGTGTTATATAGAGATCACTGCAGGGAATGTGGTATTATATAGAGATCACTGCAGAGAATGTGGTGTTATATAGAGATCAGGTATGACAGCTGCTCTTGTACATGGACCGTCGTCATCATCCTCCAGAATAGGAGTCACCTGTGACCTTCACCAACCTCAGTCACTTACCCGAAGGCTCTTGGAGGGGGTGAACTCCCACTTAATGTCTCGGCTCAGGGCGGACACGTTTACACCCCTTGGGATGTAGATACTTTGTGTGGAGTCACTAATGTCCTTCAGAGGTCTCTGGATACCATCAAAAATGGAGCCCATGATGCCAGGACCCAGCTCCACGGAGAGGGGCTTCCCAGTGCGTAGGACGGGGTCCCCGACAGATACACCAGCTGCATGAGGGGTGCTGAGGAAATTACACGGCTAAAACATTACAACATAAGAACATCCACCAGAGCCTCAGAGCTTGGGAGACATAACATTTCACAAATTTTATCTCAACTAAATTTCATGCTCTACGTGTTTTACCATTTATCGGTGTCATCAGGGGTAAACTGAGGAAAATGCCTTATTTTCCCTTAGATGATACTGATGTACCTTTAGTCAAGAGTTTCATATTTAAAGGGGTACTCCACCCCTAGATATCTAATCCTCTATCCAAAAGACACCCCGCAATCTCCGGTGCAGCACACCAGTCATCCGATGCACGGGCGACCACAGCCATCCCATCCCCTACATTCAGGTCTATGGGAGGAGGCGTGACGGCTATGTACTAGGCATTACACCCACTCCCATAAATTTGAATGTAGGGGGTGTGATGTCACGAACACGGAAGCTCAAAGCATAGATTGCGGGGGTCCCAGCGGCCGGACCCCCGCAACCAGACATCTTATCCCCTATCCTTTGGGGGAATAATAAAATAAAAAATCAGTCAATCAATAAAATAGAAGAACGGCAAAATATTATAGGGGTATTCCAGGAAAAAAACTTTTTTATATATATCAACTGGCTCCAGAAAGTTAAACAGATATGTAAATTACTTCTATTAAAAAATCTTAATCCTTTCAGTACTTATGAGCTTCTGAAGTTAAGGTTGTTCTTTTCTGTCTAAGTGCTCTCTGATGACACCTGTCTCGGGAACCGCCCAGTTTAGAAGAGGTTTGCTATGGGGATTTGCTTCTAAACTGGGCAGTTCCCGAGACAGGTGTCATCAGAGAACACTTAGACAGAAAAGAACAACCTTAACTTCAGAAGCTCGTAAGTACTGAAAGGATTAAGATTTTTTAATAGAAGTAATTTACATATCTGTTTAACTTTCTGGAGCCAGCTGATATATAAAAAAAAGTTTTTTTCCTGGAATACCCCTTTAACATTAAAAATACAACTTGTCCTGCAAAAAACTAAACAAAAAAAAACAATCCCTTATTTGGCTTTGCGGACATAAAATAAAAAAATATATACAATAAAAGTTATGGCACTTGGAAGGAGACGATGGAAAAATTATTTAAAAAAATAAAAATAAATTCCATGAGCCACTGCAAATCCACTGCTGAATATGTTCCCTGAAAACCATCCTGCCTGATAACAGAGGCCACAGGAGCAATGTAGGTCTTTTCCGGCTCCTTGATATTCTTTGCAATCCTTCTTTCCCCTTGCCTACATCTCCCAGCAAACATTGCAGTTCTGCTCTAGCAGCCTTCACCTTCCTGCTCTGAGCAGCAGAGAGAGGTTCAGTGTCTGATTGGCTGAGGCTGCACACACCTCCCAGTTCTCAGCACTAAAGGGAGCATGACTCATCAGTGCAGGGCAGAAACCACATGGTCTGTGTCTCTCAGGAGGGTGGTGGCTGCATTCAGAGAGGGATTTGGACAGAGACAGAGTGACAACAAAGAGGGGAAACCGCTCTATATAGCTAATTAATTATATTTAGACTACTAAATAGGTTGATGAGAAGGAAAGGAATAGTTCCCCAAATTACCCCTTTAAGGCCCAGAAGGCATTAAAGGGGTACTCTGCCCCTAGACATCTTATCCCCTATCCAAAGTATAGGGGATAAGATGTCTGATTGCGGGGGGGCCCCCCGAGATCGGCGATCTTCCTGCTGCACCCAGCCTTCGTTTAGAGCGTCAAGTGCAGCGCCGGAGGCTCGTGATGTCACGGCCACGCCCCACTTGTGACTTCACAGCCACACCCCCTCAATGCAAGTCTATGGGAGGGGGCGTGACATCACGAGCCTCCACATCGCCAGTCCTCTGGCACGGAGCTCGCTCCAGTTACTGGATGTCTGGGGTGCCACAGCATTGATCCTTTGGATGGCGGATGAGATGTCTAGGGGTGGAGTGCCCCTTTAAGGATTTATATATATTTTAAAGGACAACAATAAAAAGACACATTTTACCAGTGTGTCCTTTTTGTAATATTGGTTTTTGACCCCGTGCCATAGTGCCCTTAGGGTTTTTTGGTGTTCAGTGGATTCTGTGCCCCCCATAGCCCATTCTGTGGTGGGGTTTGTCTGTGTTTTGTTATATTCTGCATTATACTCCAACCCCGTCAGAGCTCCTGGAACAGCTGCCAGCCCCGGAACCTGGATGAAAGGATACAGGTCTCTTCATAGACTTGGATTGTGGCCATATCTCCTTCCAGACGGATGATCTCCCCCACCAGCTCCGAGTGTCCCACACGCACCAGCTCGTACATGGCAGCTCCGCCCATATTGGACGCAGTCACCACTGTAATAGAAACGGGAACAAGGGACTGAGACAAGGACAATATGTCCAGCACACAGTTTGTGGTGCACTACTTCTACAGCAGGGATCAGTAAAGACCAATGGTCTCCAAACTGTGGCCCTACAGCTGGTGCAAAACTACAACTCCCAGCATGCCCGGAGTAGTAGATTTGCAACAGCTGGAGGTCCACAGTTTGGAGACCACAGGTATGAACATAGGATCCAACAGAATTGTGAAAACAGCTCTGGATATCAGTGTCTGCACTTACCAGGCCCAGAGACGCCGTGAACGTAACCGAAGTTGCTCTCCCGTTCTTCATCCCCGATTTTCGGTAATTTGGAGAAATCCATGTTTACGCTTTAAATATCTGAAATGAGACGTCACCTTATTACAGACTGAACTTAAAAGGGACCCTCCTCCCCGGTATATCCTAGATAAACGTAAGTAATAAGACGAGGGTGAAGGACGTGGGGCGGGCCGCGAGGGTGAAGGACGTGGGGCGGGCCGCGAGGGTGAAGGACGTGGGGCGGGCCGCGAGGGTGAAGGACGTGGGGCGGGCCGCGAGGGTGAAGGCCGTGGGGCGGGCCGCGAGGGTGAAGGCCGTGGGGCGGGCCGCGAGGGTGAAGGCCGTGGGGCGGGCCGCGAGGGTGAAGGCCGTGGGGCGGGCCGCGAGGGTGAAGGCCGTGGGGCGGGCCGCGAGGGTGAAGGCCGTGGGGCGGGCCGCGAGGGTGAAGGCCGTGGGGCGGGCCGCGAGGGTGAAGGCCGTGGGGCGGGCCGCGAGGGTGAAGGCCGTGGGGCGGGCCGCGAGGGTGAAGGACGTGGGGCGGGCCGCGAGGGTGAAGGACGTGGGGCGGGCCGCGAGGGTGAAGGACGTGGGGCGGGCCGCGAGGGTGAAGGACGTGGGGCGGGCCGCGAGGGTGAAGGACGTGGGGCGGGCCGCGAGGGTGAAGGACGTGGGGCGGGCCGCGAGGGTGAAGGACGTGATATGGTCAAGATGGTGAACTACGTAGTATTATTACAGTGGTCCCTCAACATACGGTGGTAATTGGTTCCAGACGGACCAGCGTATGTTGAGGGATTCGTCCCATGGATCCCGCATGTCCCCGCCTCGCTGGCCCGTCAGTTTGCCTTTCCTCTGCTGTCATATCACTACACAGCTGCTGCCCAGCGCCGTCACAGTCACCGCGTCGCCACTCACGCTGCTGCCCAAATGACGGGAGCGGGGACAAGTAAGTATTCAGTGGGGCACATTAAATGGCTATCCGACAGCAGCTGAAGAAGTAAGCGCTGCAGGATAGCCGTTTTTGCGATGGCCCCGACACACAGAAGCATCATATGTTGAAATGATCGGCCATCGTATGTATGCAGTGATCCGGATTTGATAAGTCTGGTTGCTAGGGACAATGGATGGTAGACAAGGGGCAAGGAGCAGAATAGGAGTTCTCTCATATTTGACAGAACCTCACAGGCCCGGTATAAGTCAGCCGGTCCGTCTGGCACAGTTGTTGACTGTTCTGTGACGTGTCCGGCTCTCCTATCATGACTTCGTAACAAAATGTTACCAACGCTGTTTTTGTGCTGCGGGGGTCGGCCACGCCCCCTCGTGACATCACAGCCACGCCTCCTCAATGCAAGTCTATGGGAAAGGGCATGACGGACATAACGCCCGCTCCCATAGAATTGCATTGAGGAGGCGTGGCCGTGGACTCACGAGGGGGCGTGGCCGACCCCCGCAGCGCGAAAACAGCGTTTGGAACATTTAGTTCCGAATGCTGGCCAGTGGAGCGCCCCTTTAAACAGGAGGAGGTAGTGTTCAAATTACAACAGAAGCCATGAAGTCAAAGAACGATCAACAACTGTGCCGGGCGGACCGGGTGACTGATACCGGGGCTGACAGTATAATCGGGGCCTCTGATGGTGGTGTGAACAGAGCCTAATACTCTAGGACCAAGGACCCTAGGACTAAGGGTATTATCTCAATCTTCATGGGGCTTCTCCTTACAGACGCCATTACACTTGACAACTCACGGTTTTGAAGGATTTATAAGGAGGAGAATCGCCGCGCCGGGGGCAGGAGGTGACGTCACAAGGTGAGAATCTCCAATCGATCACCTAGAATGAAGCAGAAACGGTAAAGATCATTATACACGTTACATTCAATCCGGCCAAACCTGCTCATGTATATGGGGGCACCCCGACTCTCTCCGAGGCAGAATAGAAGGGCAGAAATAGGGGGCAAACATGGCCAATACCTTTGCTGCTGTACGGCAGCAGTTTTCGCCCTTCTTCCCATTTAAAGAAGTACTCCGCCCCTTGACACCGTATCCTTTATCCAAAGGATAGGGGATAAGATATCTGATCGTTTAGAGCGTCAGATGCAACGCCGGAGGCTCGTGACGCCGGTGTCATCAAGGTCACGCCCCCTCAATGCAAGTCTATGGGAGGGGGCGTGTCATGCCCCCTCCCATAGACTTGCATTGAGGAGGCGTGGCCGTGACATCACGAGCGGGGCGTGAACGTGACGTTACAAGCATCGCCAGTCAACCAGCATGTAGCACTGGACGTGATCAGACATTTTATCCCCTATCCTTTGGATAGGGGATAAGACGTTTAGGGGTGAAGTACCCCTTTAAGTTACATGCACACTCAGCTGGGTGAAGTGTGCATATGTGGGGGGGGGGGGGAATCAGGTGAGTGTTCATGTATCTATGTGCGGCCATCTTTACCCTCCATCAGTAGATGTGACCACTGGAGAGGAGAATACATTTTAACAGGAAACAGATGCACGACTATAAGCGTGCGTTCACACTGAGGAATAGGAGAGGAATCCTCGCGTAAAAATTCTGCCGCAGAATTTACGTGTTTGCTTTTTTTTTTGCGAAATTTGTACGAAAAACGTGAAGATTATAGGAGGAATCCGCTTGTTTTTTTTTTTTTGTTGGACTACAACCACCAATTGGAATTTCCCTTTTTATTTTATTTTTTTGTGCGGAATTTCTGCGCAAATTCCATGCGGAAAAGTTTTGACCATTAAAAAGGGGTACTCCGGTGGAAAATAAACTTTTATTTATTTTTAAAAAAATCTTAATCCTTCCAGTACTTATTAGCTGCTGAATACTACAGAGGAAATTATTTTCTTTTTGGAACACAGAGCTCTCTGCTGACATCATGAGCACAGTGCTCTCTGCTGACATCTCTGTCCATTTTAGGAACTGTCCAGGAGCAGCATATGTTTTCTATGGGGATTTTCTCCTACTCTGGACAGTTCTTAAAGGGGTATTCCAGGAAAAAAAAAACTTTTTTATATAAATCAACTGGCTCCAGAAAGTCAAAAACAGATTTGTAAATTACCTCTATTAAAAAATCGTAATCCTTCCAGTACTTATTAGCTGCTGAATACTACAGAGGAAATTATTTTCTTTTTGGAACACAGAGCTCTCTGCTGACATCACGAGCACAGTGCTTTCTGCTGACATCTCTGTTCATTTTAAGAACTGTCCAGAGTAGGAGAAAATCCCCATAGCAAACATATGCTGCTCTGGACAGTTTCTAAAATGGACAGATGTCAGCAGAGAGCACTGTGGTCATGATGTCAGCAGACAGTTCTGTGTTCCAAAAAGAAAAGAATTTCATCTGTCATATTCAGCAGCTAATAAGTACTGGAAGGATTAAGATTTTTTAATAGAAGAAATTTACAAATCTGTTTAACTTTCTGGCACCAGTTGATTAAAAAACAAAAAAAAAAAAGTTTATTTTCCACCGGAGTACCCCTTTAAATATTTCTAAGCGGAGAATTCAAGAGGAATTACTCTAGTAAATTCAATTCCTCTTGAATTACTCAGTTACTCAGGGCCCTACCTCAGCAATACTGCAGTGTAAAGCATGGGGGGGGGGGGGGGATTTCAGACCACAAAAGACTCCAATAGACAACACCGCGATGGAGGAGTCACTGATCACGAGCGGCGTTTACTTGGGCAATTGTTTGCCCAATAATTATTATTCTACAGATAAATGAAAATGTATCTATTTGGGCACATAAAGCCCTGAGCCCCTCCAGAAATATACAAAAATGACAAAGAGAGTTCAAACAATGATAGATGCTTTCTTCCCGAAATAGCGCCACTCCTGTCCTCAGGTTGAGTGGAGTATTGCAGCTTCGTTCCACTGAAGTGAATGGAGCAAAGTTGTAATACCACTCACAACCTGAGGACAGGGGTGGGACTGATTTTTGGAAAAAAAAGCAGCCCCCAATAAGTATCAATAGTTAAATGAGTTAAATAAGTATTAATAGTTAATTGTTGTTTTGTAACAGCTGGAGAGCCGCGGATTGGGGGAACAATGATCTAAGGCAGTGCTTCCCAATGAGAGTGCCTCCAGCTGTTGCAAAACTACAACTCCCAGCATGCCCGGACAGCCAAAGGCTGTCCGGGCATGCTGGGAGTTGAAGTTTTGCAACAGCTGGAGGCACGCCGGTTGGAAAACTCCGATCTACGATGTAAACGGCGCCCCCTATCCCTGATACCTGAACCGTCTCCAATAAGGTTCCCCACCACATAAGAGCAGTCCTAGGCACCGCATGTAATGGTCAGGGGTCCTGGTACAGACTGGGCATCGGGGTCCTGTAGCCGCGCACGTTAAGCTCTGCTAAGCCGAGTAGCTGCTCCCGGTCAGACCCCCCCCCCCAGGGAATCTCTCACCCTAATGCTAAGTCATCTCCATATTAACAGGTCAAGTGGTGGCTCCGTGTGAACGGAGGATGGGAGTACAACTGAAAACACCACCGCCCCCCCCTCCATACACTGATGTCACATGATCCACCGACCCTCCCCCATACACTGATGTCACATGATCCACCGCCCCTCCCCCATACGCAGATGTCCCATGATCCACCGCCCCTCCCCCATACGCAGATGTCCCATGATCCACCGCCCCTCCCCCATACGCTGATGTCACATGTTCCACCGCCCCTCCCCCATACGCTGATGTCACATGATCCACCGCCCCTCCCCCATGCGCTGATGTCACATGATCCACCGCCCCTCCCCCATGCGCTGATGTCACATGATCCACCGCCCCTCCCCCATGCGCTGATGTCACATGATCCACCGCCCCTCCCCCATGCGCTGATGTCACATGATCCACCGCCCCTCCCCCATGCGCTGATGTCACATGATCCACCGCCCCTCCCCCATACGCTGATGTCACATGATCCACCGCCCCTCCCCCATACTCTGATGTCACATGATCCACCATACCCACCCTCCCTACACTGATGTCACATGATCCACCGCCCCTCCCCCATACTCTGATGTCACATGATCCACCATACCCACCCTCCCTACACTGATGTCACATGATCCACCGCCCCTCCCCCATACGCTGATGTCCCATGATCCACCGCCCCTCCCCCATACGCTGATGTCCCATGATCCACCGCCCCTCCCCCATGCGCTGATGTCACATGATCCACCGCCCCTCCCCCATGCGCTGATGTCACATGATCCACCGCCCCTCCCCCATGCGCTGATGTCACATGATCCACCGCCCCTCCCCCATGCGCTGATGTCACATGATCCACCGCCCCTCCCCCATGCGCTGATGTCACATGATCCACCGCCCCTCCCCCATGCGCTGATGTCACATGATCCACCGCCCCTCCCCCATGCGCTGATGTCACATGATCCACCGCCCCTCCCCCATGCGCTGATGTCACATGATCCACCGCCCCTCCCCCATGCGCTGATGTCACATGATCCACCGCCCCTCCCCCATGCGCTGATGTCACATGATCCACCGCCCCTCCCCCATGCGCTGATGTCACATGATCCACCGCCCCTCCCCCATGCGCTGATGTCACTTGATCCACCGCCCCTCCCCCATACGCTGATGTCACATGATCCACCGCCCCTCCCCCATACGCTGATGTCACATGTTCCACCGCCCCTCCCCCATACGCTGATGTCACATGTTCCACCGCCCCTCCCCCATACGCTGATGTCACATGCTCCACCGCCCCTCCCCCATACGCTGATGTCACATGCTCCACACCGCCCCTCCCCCATACGCTGATGTCACATGCTCCACACCGCCCCTCCCCCATACGCTGATGTCACATGCTCCACACCGCCCCTCCCCCATACGCTGATGTCACATGCTCCACACCGCCCCTCCCCCATACGCTGATGTCACATGATCCACACCGCCCCTCCCCCATACGCTGATGTCACATGATCCACACCGCCCCTCCCCCATACGCTGATGTCACATGCTCCACACCGCCCCTCCCCCATACGCTGATGTCACATGCTCCACCACCCCTCCCCCATACACTGATGTCACATGATCCACCGCCCCTCCCCCATACGCTGATGTCACATGATCCACCGCCCCTCCCCCATACGCTGATGTCACATGATCCACCGCCCCTCCCCCATACGCTGATGTCACATGATCCACCGCCCCTCCCCCATACGCTGATGTCACATGATCCACCGCCCCTCCCCCATACGCTGATGTCACATGTTCCACCACCCCTCCCCCCATACGCTGATGTCACATGATCCACCTCCCCTCCCCCATACGCTGATGTCACATGATCCACCTCCCCTCCCCCATACGCTGATGTCACATGATCCACCGCCCCTCCCCCATACGCTGATGTCACATGATCCACCGCCCTTCCCCCATACTCTGATGTCACATGATCCACCGCCCCTCCCCCATACTCTGATGTCACATGATCCACCGCCCCTCCCCCATACGCTGATGTCACATGATCCACCGCCCTTCCCCCATACTCTGATGTCACATGATCCACCGCCCCTCCCCCATACTCTGATGTCACATGATCCACCGCCCCTCCCCCATACGCTGATGTCACATGATCCACCGCCCCTCCCCCATACTCTGATGTCACATGATCCACCATACCCACCCTCCCTACACTGATGTTACATGATCCACCGCCCCTCCCCCATACGCTGATGTCACATGATCCACCGCCCCTCCCCCATACGCTGATGTCACATGATCCACCGCCCCTCCCCCCATACTCTGATGTCACATGATCCACCGCCCCTCCCCCCATACTCTGATGTCACATGATCCACCATACCCACCCTCCCTACACTGATGTCACATGATCCACCATACCCACCCTCCCTACACTGATGTCACATGATCCACCGCCCCATACGCTGATGTCACATGATCCACCGCCCCTCCTCCATACACTGATGTCACATGAACCACCGCCCCTCCCCCATACTCTGATGTCACATGATCCACCGCCCCTCCCCCCATACGCTGATGTCACATGATCCACCGCCCCTCCCCCATACGCTGATGTCACATGATCCACCGCCCCTCCCCCCATACTCTGATGTCACATGATCCACCGCCCCTCCCCCCATACTCTGATGTCACATGATCCACCGCCCCTCCCCCATACGCTGATGTCACATGATCCACCATACCCACCCTCCCTACACTGATGTCACATGATCCACCGCCCCTCCCCCATACTCTGATGTCACATGATCCACCGCCCCTCCCCCATACGCTGATGTCACATGATCCACCGCCCGTCCCCCATACGCTGATGTCACATGATCCACCGCCCCTCCCCCATACGCTGATGTCACATGATCCACCGCCCCTCCCCCATACGCTGATGTCACATGATCCACCGCCCCTCCCCCATACTCTGATGTCACATGATCCACCGCCCCTCCCCCATACGCTGATGTCACATGTTCCACCGCCCCTCCCCCCATACGCTGATGTCACATGATCCACCGCCCCTCCCCCATACTCTGATGTCACATGCTCCACCGCCCCTCCCCCATACGCTGATGTCACATGATCCACCGCCCCTCCCCCATACGCTGATGTCACATGTTCCACCGCCCCTCCCCCATACTCTGATGTCACATGCTCCACCGCCCCTCCCCCATACGCTGATGTCACATGTTCCACCGCCCCTCCCCCCATACTCTGATGTCACATGATCCACCATACCCACCCTCCCTACACTGAGCATCTGTCATGTCTCCCATGAAAAGGACAACAAGAGGCTCCGCCCAACCGCATCTTAACCCCTTAACAAGATATGATGGATATGGAAGTCTTAAAAATGTAAAATAAATGTATTTAAAAAAATAATTAAAAAAAAAAGTTTAGGCTGAACTGTCCAAACCATTAAACTAGAACGTTCTTGATCCTGCACGGTGGGACGGCATAAATGGGGAAAAAATTAAGAAAACATATTATCAGAATTGCGATTTTTTTTTTGCGTTTGTTTTTTTTGGCACATTATATCCATAGAGTCCCATCTACACAAAATGGATACCGATAAAAAAATAAAAAATCTAGAAAATAGACTTCAAAAAAGATTTAAAAAAAAAAATACTAAAGTCCTAGGGGTCCAAACGGGGGAAAAAAGTTACAATTTGTAACTGATTTAATATTTAAAAAAAAATAAAATAAAAAGGCCTCTGAAAACTGAAAGCAGCGATCTGATTGGTTGCTATGGGAAACTGGGCAACTTTTACTCAGCACGTGATTTGATAAATCTCCCCCAATGTGTCAACAGCCAAAGGCTGTCCGGGCATGCTGGGTGTTGTAGTTTCTCTTATTGGGAAAGGCTGGTCCACAGGCTATAATGGGGGAGATTTATGAAAACCTGTGCAGAGGGAGCGGTGCAGTTGCCCATAGCAACCAGATTTCTTCTTTCATGTAAAGCAGCGATCTGATTGGTTGCTATGGGTAACTGCACCGCTTTTCCTCTACACAGGTTTTGATGAAACTCACAAAATGTATCTACAAATCACAGATTTAAAGAGACAGTAAGAGGGGAAGGGACTTATGGGATACGATTTTATACACAGGATCCAGATTCATACCGAGAAATGTCCCTTAGAGGAAGTCGGGTCACATGTTATTAGGAAACAACTGCAGAAACTTCCCAAACCAGTCACCAAATACAAGTCTATACCTTATACCCTGAGGTCTGTACAACACGTCCCACCATACTTATCGCTGGTACAATACTCCCCAGCTGCAATCACAATTCTTCTCAGCATGTAGAGAGGAGTCCTGCCCTACAGGAGGAGAGAGCTCAGTATCTACTGAGGAGTCCTGTCCTACAGGAGGAGAGAGCTCAGCATCTACTGAGGAGTCCTGCCCTACAGGAGGCAAGAGCTCAGCTATAGAGAGGAGTCCTGTCCTACAGGAAGAGAGAGCTCAGCATCTAGAGAGGAGTCCTGTCCTACAGGAAGAGAGAGCTCAGCTATAGAGAGGAGTCCTGTCCTACAGGAGGAGAGAGCTCAGCATCTAGAGAGGAGTCCTGTCCTACAGGAGGAGAGAGCTCAGCATCTAGAGAGGAGTCCTGTCCTACAGGAGGAGAGAGCTCAGCTATAGAGAGGAGTCCTGTCCTACAGGAGGAGAGAGCTCAGCTATAGAGAGGAGTCCTGTCCTACAGGAGGAGAGAGCTCAGCTATAGAGAGGAGTCCTGTCCTACAGGAGGAGAGAGCTCAGCTATAGAGAGGAGTCCTGTCCTACAGGAGGAGAGAGCTCAGCTATAGAGAGGAGTCCTGTCCTACAGGAGGAGAGAGCTCAGCTATAGAGAGGAGTCCTGTCCTACAGGAGGAGAGAGCTCAGCTATAGAGAGGAGTCCTGCCCTACAGGAGGAGAGAGCTCAGCTATAGAGAGGAGTCCTGCCCTACAGGAGGAGAGAGCTCAACATCTAGAGAGGAGTCCTGCCCTACAGGAGGAGAGAGCTCAGCTATAGAGAGGAGTCCTGTCCTACAGGAGGAGAGAGCTCAGCTATAGAGAGGAGTCCTGCCCTACAGGAGGAGAGAGCTCAGCATCTAGAGAGGAGTCCTGCCCTACAGGAGGAGAGAGCTCAGCATCTAGAGAGGAGTCCTGCCCTACAGGAGGCAAGAGCTCAGCTATAGAGAGGAGTCCTGCCCTACAGGAGGAGAGAGCTCAGCTATAGAGAGGAGTCCTGCCCTACAGGAGGAGAGAGCTCAGCTATAGAGAGGAGTCCTGCCCTACAGGAGGAGAGAGCTCAGCTATAGAGAGGAGTCCTGCCCTACAGGAGGAGAGAGCTCAGCATCTAGAGAGGAGTCCTGCCCTACAGGAGGAGAGAGCTCAGCATCTAGAGAGGAGTCCTGCCCTACAGGAGGCAAGAGCTCAGCTATAGAGAGGAGTCCTGCCCTACAGGAGGCGAGAGCTCAGCATCTACTGAGGAGTCCTGTCCTACAGGAGGAGAGAGCTCAGCATCTACTGAGGAGTCCTGCCCTACAGGAGGCAAGAGCTCAGCTATAAAGAGGAGTCCTGTCCTACAGGAGGAGAGAGCTCAGCATCTACTGAGGAGTCCTGCCCTACAGGAGGAGAGAGCTCAGCATCTAGAGAGGAGTCCTGCCCTACAGGAGGAGAGAGCTCAGCATCTAGAGAGGAGTCCTGTCCTACAGGAGGAGAGAGCTCAGCTATAGAGAGGAGTCCTGCCCTACAGGAGGAGAGAGCACAGCTATAGAGAGGAGTCCTGCCCTACAGGAGGAGAGAGCCCAGCATCTACTGAGGAGTCCTGCCCTACAGGAGTAGAGAGCTCAGCATCTACTGAGGAGTCCTGCCCTACAGAAGGAGAGAGCTCAGCATCTACTGAGGAGTCCTGCCCTACAGGAGGAGAGAGCTCAGCATCTACTGAGGAGTCCTGCCCTACAGGAGGAGAGAGCTCAGCATCTACTGAGGAGTCCTGCCCTACAGAAGGAGAGAGCTCAGCATCTACTGAGGAGTCCTGCCCTACAGGAGGAGAGAGCTCAGCATCTACTGAGGAGTCCTGCCCTACAGGAGGAGAGAGCTCAGCATCTACTGAGGAGTCCTGTCCTACAGGAAGAGAGAGCTCAGCATCTACTGAGGAGTCCTGCCCTACAGGAGGAGAGAGCTCAGCATCTACTGAGGAGTCCTGCCCTACAGGAGGAGAGAGCTCAGCATCTACTGAGGAGTCCTGTCCTACAGGAGGAGAGAGCTCAGCATCTACTGAGGAGTCCTGCCCTACAGGAAGAGAGCTCAGCATCTACTGAGGAGTCCTGTCCTACAGGAGGAGAGAGCTCAGCATCTACTGAGGAGTCCTGCCCTACAGGAAGAGAGAGCTCAGCATCTACTGAGGAGTCCTGTCCTACAGGAGGAGAGAGCTCAGCATCTACTGAGGAGTCCTGCCCTACAGGAAGAGAGAGCTCAGCATCTACTGAGGAGTCCTGTCCTACAGGAGGAGAGAGCTCAGCATCTACTGAGGAGTCCTGTCCTACAGGAGGAGAGAGCTCAGCATCTACTGAGGAGTCCTGTCCTACAGGATACCCAGTCCTCACACTGTGGCTCTTCCTAACCTATATAGGGGCCCCACAACAGATCACAGGCCCCATATCACATAAAGATGGGGGGGGCCTCTCTGTAAGGAGGATGCAGGTCGCAGGTTCCAGGAGAGATGCATCTAATCTATAATACTAGTCAGGGGTCTTCTCCCAGCCTCCCCCCCCCCCCCCACACATCAATAATGGGATGAATAAAGGTGTCCGGTGCTTACAGATCCTGCGAGCAGCAGCTCCTGCGTTACATTGTCATCCTGCGGAGTCTTCTGATGTGGTGAGTCACCGAATTTCCAAGCTGCTTCTCTGAAAGAGGAAGCTGCAAGGTTGTGCACGATTTCCACATACTGCAGCGCAACGACGGACCCAAACCCCCCCCCCCCCTCCCAGCATTCCCTGGGGACACTGTGACCTCTCCGGCTGAGGGACCCCAACATCTTGCACCATGTGACCTTGCTGTTGGATGGAGGTCAAAGCAAGGTCAAACAGGCACCATGGAAAAACTGCAGAGACCGGGACAACGCGGACAAAATCCGGGACCACTCAAATGTCATGTGGAAGATAAGTGGTTAATGGGTACACTGTAATGGGGACCAGGATATGGGGACTACATAACAATGAACCAGGGGGTGCAATTACATGTGGTTTTAGAATTGTTGTAAAACTACAACTCCCAGCATGCCCGGACAGCCAACGGCTGTCCGGGCATGCTGGGAGTTGTAGTTTTGCACCAAAGATTGGTGGCTGTGAGGGGCATGAACAACCCCATGCATCATATCCTCTTTAGATTCCCGAGCTATGGGCACAAACTTTCATTTTTTACTACATTGTCAAGATCTCTGCTTGTTGTCAGTGAATGCAAATAACCTAGTTTTATATTCAGAGGCTAAAACAAAAAAAAAAAAATCTGAAATGCCATATAGTTTTGTGATATAATTTTTTGAAACTGTATTTAAATAAACAACCTGGATCCAAATAATCAACAACCTGCATCCAAATAATCAACAACCTGCATCCAAATAATCAACAACCTGCATCCAAATAATCAACAACCTGCATCCAAATAATCAACAACCTGCATCCAAATAATCAACAACCTGCATCCAAATAAACAATTGTTGCAGCAGATTCTCATTGTTTTCAAAGCGATTTTGCTGCACCGTGCTCACGGCGGAATTTCTGCGGCAGATGTTTCCGCATTGGGAATTCTGATTCCAGTCTCTGCTGAAAGAATGAACGTTTAATTCTTTTGGCGGAATCCGCCCGGAAATGCATTGCCATCTATGGAGATGAGGCATTTCGGAACAGTCAAATCGCTGGCAGAACATGCTACATAAAATTTTAGCCGTGTGAACATGGCCTTAAAGGGGTATTCGCGGAAAAACTTGAGATAGATAGATGTATATTCTATATATCTCACCTGGCTCCAGAAAGTTAAACAGATTTATAAATTACTTAATCCTTTCAGTACTTATGAGCTTCTGAAGTTAAGGTTGTTCTTTTCTGGCTAAGTCCTCTCTGGTGACACCCGTCTCAGGAACCGCCCAGTTTAGAAGAGGTTTGCTATGGGGATTTGGTTCTAAACTGGGCGGTTCCGAGACACGTGTCATCAGAGAGCACTTAGACAGAAAAGAACAACCTTAACTTCAGAAGCTCATAAGTACTGAAAGGATTAAGATTTTTTAATAGAAGTAATTTATAAATCTGTTAAACTTTCTGGAGCCAGTTGAGATATATATATATAATATATATATATATATATATATATATATATATATAAAAAGTTTTTTCCTGGATAACCCCTTTAAGTCTGAATGAGTTATTTATCTATCAATGGGGAATAATTGGGAAAAGAAAACACCAAACTGCCGGTGGGCCTTAAAAAGCCACTAAAAAATGAAAAAAAAAATCTAAGAGTATGTTCACACGTGCAGATTTTGCAATGTGTAGCATAATCAGCAGCGAAAAAAATCTGCAGCAAAAATACGCAAGTGTGAACGTACCCTAAAGAGAGAATCAGTAAACATGCAAAAGCTTATCATTTAGGTACAGATCATCCTATACCCCGACACTGCTGCGGCAGGCGACATTATGAGGTCACATGTCTATAGTAGTTATTGGGATGTGTAATGTTGTGAACCGGTTAAAGTCCAACCCCACCTGTGTGAACTGCGCTGTACAGAGATCCAGTTTAAAGGGGTACTCCGGTAGAAATTTTTTTTTTTTTTTTAAATGAACTGGTGCCAGAAAGGTAAACAGATTTGTAAATTACTTCTATTTAAAAATCTTAATCCTTCCAGTACCTATTAGCAGCTGTATGCTACAGAGAAAATTCTTTTCTTTTTGATTTTGATTTTTTGTCTTGTCCACAGTGCTCTCTGCTGACACCTCTGTTCATGTCAGGAACTGTCCAGAGCAGCAGAGGTTTACTATGAGGATTTTTCTCCTGCTCTGGACAGTTCCTGATATGGGCATCAGGTGTCAGCAGAGAGCAGTGCGGCCAAGACAAAAAAAGAAATTCAAAAAGAAAACAAATTTCCTCCGTAGCATACAGCTGCTAATAAGTAGTGGAAGGACAAATATTTTTTAATAGAAGTAATTTACAAATCTGTTTAACTTTCTGGCACCAGTTGATTTAAAACTTTTTTTTTTTTTTTTTCACCGGAGTACCCCATTAAGTTACCCAAATAAAAATAAATCAGGGGATGCAGTTTTAAAACTGCAGCAAAACTACAACTCCCAGCATGCCCGGACAGCCAAAGGCTGTCCGGGCATGCTGGGAGTTGTAGTTTTGCAACAGCAGGAGAACCACAACAATCCCTACGGGCACAACCTTATGTTAAGAAACCGGTTTCACACTTTTTCTACTACAGTTTCAAGATCTCTGCTTGTTGTCAGTGAATGCAAACATTCTAGTTAAAGGGGTACTCCGGTGAAAATTTTTTTTTTTTTTTTTTTTTTTTTATCAACTTTTTTAATCAACTGGTGCTAGAAAGTTAAACAGATTTGTAAATTACTTCTATTGAACAAAAAAAAAATAAAAAATTCTTAATCCTTCCTGTACTTATTGGCTGCTACAGCGGAAATTATTTTCTTTTTGGAACACAGAGCTCTCTGCTGACATCACGAGCACAGTGCTCTCTGCTGACATCTCTGTCCATTTTAGGAACTGTCCAGAGCAGCATACGTTTGCTATGGGGATTTTCTTCTACTCTGGACAGTTCTTAAAATGGACGGATATGTCAGCAGAGAGCACTGTGCCCGTGATGTCAGCAGAGAGCACTGTGTTCCAAACTGAAAAGAATTTCCAATGTAGTATTCAGCAGCTAATAAGTACAGGAAGGATTAAGATTTTTTAATAGAAGTAATTTACAAATATGTTTAACTTTCTGGCACCAGTTGATTTAAAAAAAATAATAATAAAATGGTTTTCCACCGGAGTACCCCTTTAACACCCAGAAGCAGAAACCCTCCTCCAAGGCAGCCCCCCAAGGCTGAGGCTTTATGACAATTGTACCAATCCTAGAAATCCCCATTGAACTAAACAGCCCCAGACTGATACATTTGTACCTGCGCTGATACATTGTAACAACAGGAGCGATTTGTGCTACATTTAAGAGTTGTGGAGGCTGGATACAATTAGAACAGCTGTGAGAAGTATTGGGGTCCGTTTACATCTGCAGCAGTAAAACAATGTATCCAATTGGTCAAACTTATTTAAATAATTAACAAACTGTATCCAAATAATCAAACTGTAATGTAAATAATCAAACTGTAATGTAAATAATCAAACTGTAATGTAAATAATCAAACTGTAATGTAAATAATCAAACTAATGTAAATCAACAATGTATCCAAATAAATAATCTGTATCCAAATAATGAAACGAATGTAAATAAGCAACAATGTATCCAAATAATAAAACTGTAATGTAAATAAGCAACAATGTATCCAAATAATAAAACTGTAATGTAAATAAGCAACAATGTATCCAAATAATCAAACTGCATCCCAAAAAAAATCTAACTAATGTAAATAATCAACAATGTGTCCAAATAAATAAACTGTATCCAAATAATCAAACTGTATCCAAATAATCAAACTGTATCCAAATAATCAAACTGTGATTTAAATAATCAACAATATATCCAAATAATCACCAAACAAGAAGGAAATTAACCCTTTCCATGAACCCATGGCTGACGGCTGCCTCATCCAGGGTTCGTCTATATCTGCAGTCAGACTACATCATGCAAAAAGGCAGAGTGCAGCTTTTATGGGCTGCTGGGAGTTGTAGTTCCCCAGGCTGCAGTGATAAGTAGCGATTCTTATTCATGTACTCACAGCCAGGATCTGCCGGGCAGCCGCTCATGTATGAATGGAAGCTCAGGGTGATGCGGAGTCACATGAGGAGGCAGCGCACTTCCCTGTTCCCTGCTCAGCTGACTGGTCACCTGACTGGGAGGGAACAGCTTCACCTCCATCATCAGGAAAGCTTCTTCATGTAGAACAATCCATTAACCCTCGCCGTCACTTTAAGAGGATAAAGATGTCTACAATGTCACAAGAGTTTATCATGTCTAGGAAATAAGAGCAACTGAGGAAATGGAGAACAAATGACCAGAAGGAGAGTGAGCACTCATACTCAGGAGATCCCATATACAGATACCAACCCCCCCACAACAGTGCGCCAGCTGCAGATCTCCCTATAACAGGGCGCCCAAGAACGTCCCTATAACAGGGCGCCCAAGAACGTCCCTATAACAGGGCGCCCAAGAACGTCCCTATAACAGGGCGCCCCAGAACGTCCCTATAACAGGGCGCCCCAGAACGTCCCTATAACAGGGCGCCCCAGAACGTCCCTATAACAGGGCGCCCCAGAACGTCCCTATAACAGGGCGCCCCAGAACGTCCCTATAACAGGGCGCCCCAGAACGTCCCTATAACAGGGCGCCCCAGAACGTCCCTATAACAGCGCCCCAGAACGTCCCTATAACAGCGCCCCAGAACGTCCCTATAACAGCGCCCCAGAACGTCCCTATAACAGCGCCCCAGAACGTCCCTATAACAGGGCGCCAGAACGTCCCTATAACAGGGCGCCAGAACGTCCCTATAACAGGGCGCCAGAACGTCCCTATAACAGGGCGCCAGAACGTCCCTATAACAGGGCGCCAGAACGTCCCTATAACAGGGCGCCAGAACGTCCCTATAACAGGGCGCCAGAACGTCCCTATAACAGGGCGCCAGAACGTCCCTATAACAGGGCGCCAGAACGTCCCTATAACAGGGCGCCAGAACGTCCCTATAACAGGGCGCCAGAACGTCCCTATAACAGGGCGCCCCAGAACGTCCCTATAACAGGGCGCCCCAGAACGTCCCTATAACAGGGCGCCAGAACGTCCCTATAACAGGGCGCCAGAACGTCCCTATAACAGGGCGCCAGAACGTCCCTATAACAGGGCGCCAGAACGTCCCTATAACCGCGCGCCAGAACGTCCCTATAACAGGGCGCCAGAACGTCCCTATAACAGGGCGCCAGAACGTCCCTATAACAGCGCGCCAGAACGTCCCTATAACAGGGCGCCAGAACGTCCCTATAACAGGGCGCCAGAACGTCCCTATAACAGCGCGCCAGAACGTCCCTATAACAGGGCGCCAGAACGTCCCTATAACAGCGCGCCAGAACGTCCCTATAACAGGGCGCCAGAACGTCCCTATAACAGCGCGCCAGATCCATCATTCATTCCAGAGATAAATCCTACAGATGCTCCTTTTATCTTGTGTTCCCCTTCACCCCTCGGCACAATACTTCACGTGTTCTCTTGACCGGGTCACATGGGAGATGCCGGGAAAGTTAGTGCCGGATTCCTGGGGGAAGCATTCCTGACCCAGCGCGGAGAATGACAGACACTGCCGCTGTTATCAGCCACCAAAAGCCATTGGCTGGGTATCTGCAACGTGGACGTCAGGACACCAGAGGCCTCCAGAAGCCATAGAATGTTGGCAGTGTTCCCCAACCAGGGTGCCTCCAGCTGTTGCAAAACTTCAATTCCCAGCATGCCCGGACAGCCTTTGGCTGTCCGGGCATGCTGGGAGTTGTAGTTTTGCTGGAGGCACCCTGATTGGGAAACACAGTACTGTAGTATCAATGGGTGGAGTAATATGTGTGTGTGTATAAACCCTGCCCAACCCCCATAGTAAGAGGAGAAACGAACGGCGCCGGAATCACTAAGCAGCGACCATCACCTGCTCTGCCCTCTATTCATCCTGCAGAGGAGACCGGTCATCTGTGACCGCACCGGAGTGTACAGGAACCGACATGTAATAACAGTATAATGTACAGTGTGATATAATGGAGGAGACTGGATGATGATATATAATGTACAGTGTGATATAATGGAGGAGACTGGATGATGATAATATATAATGTACAGTGTGATATAATGGAGGAGACTGGATGATGATGATAATATATAATGTACAGTGTGATATAATGGAGGAGACTGGATGATGATGATATATAATATACAGTGTGATATAATGGAGGAGACTGGATGATGATGATAATATATAATGTACAGTGTGATATAATGGAGGAGACTGGATGATGATATATAATGTACAGTGTGATATAATGGAGGAGACTGGATGATGATGATGATATATAATGTACAGTGTGATATAATGGAGGAGACTGGATGATGATAATATATAATGTACAGTGTGATATAATGGAGGAGACTGGATGATGATAATATATAATGTACAGTGTGATATAATGGAGGAGACTGGATGATGATGATATATAATGTACAGTGTGATATAATGGAGGAGACTGGATGATGATGATATATAATGTACAGTGTGATATAATGGAGGAGACTGGATGATGATATATAATGTACAGTGTGATATAATGGAGGAGACTGGATGATGATGATGATATATAATGTACAGTGTGATATAATGGAGGAGACTGGATGATGATAATATATAATGTACAGTGTGATATAATGGAGGAGACTGGATGATGATAATATATAATGTACAGTGTGATATAATGGAGGAGACTGGATGATGATGATATATAATGTACAGTGTGATATAATGGAGGAGACTGGATGATGATGATGATATATAATGTACAGTGTGATATAATGGAGGAGACTGGATGATGATGATATATAATGTACAGTGTGATATAATGGAGGAGACTGGATGATGATGATATATAATGTACAGTGTGATATAATGGAGGAGACTGGATGATGATGATATATAATGTACAGTGTGATATAATGGATGATGATAATATATAATGTACAGTGTGATATAAAGGAGGAGACTGGATGATGATGATATATAATGTACAGTGTGATATAATGGATGATGATAATATATAATGTACAGTGTGATATAATGGAGGAGACTGGATGATGATATATAATGTACAGTGTGATATAATGGAGTAGACTGGATGATGATGATATATAATGTACAGTGTGATATAATGGATGATGATGATATATAATGTACAGTGTGATATAATGGAGGAGGCTGGATGATGATAATATATAATGTACAGTGTGATATAATGGAGGAGACTGGATGATGATAATATATAATGTACAGTGTGATATAATGGAGGAGACTGGATGATGATAATATATAATGTACAGTGTGATATAATGGAGGAGACTGGATGATGATATATAATGTACAGTGTGATATAATGGAGGAGACTGGATGATGATATATAATGTACAGTGTGATATAATGGAGGACACTGGATGATGATAATATATAATGTACAGTGTGATATAATGGAGGAGACTGGATGATGATAATATATAATGTACAGTGTGATATAATGGAGGAGACTGGATGATGATAATATATAATGTACAGTGTGATATAATGGAGGAGACTGGATGATGATAATATATAATGTACAGTGTGATATAATGGAGGAGACTGGATGATGATGATATATAATGTACAGTGTGATATAATGGAGGAGACTGGATGATGATATATAATGTACAGTGTGATATAATGGAGGAGACTGGATGATGATGATATATAATGTACAGTGTGATATAATGGAGGAGACTGGATGATGATAATATATAATGTACAGTGTGATATAATGAAGGAGACTGGATGATGATGATATATTATGTACAGTGTGATATAATGGAGGAGACTGGATGATAATATATAATGTACAGTGTGATATAATGGAGGAGACTGGATGATGATAATATATAATGTACAGTGTGATATAATGGATGATGATGATATATAATGTACAGTGCGATATAATGGAGGAGACTGGATGATAATATATAATGTACAGTGTGATATAATGGAGGAGACTGGATGATGATAATATATAATGTACAGTGTGATATAATGGAGGAGACTGGATGATGATGATATATAATGTACAGTGTGATATAATGGAGGAGACTGGATGATGATGATATATAATGTACAGTGTGATATAATGGAGGAGACTGGATGATGATGATATATAATGTACAGTGTGATATAATGGAGGAGACTGGATGATGATATATAATGTACAGTGTGATATAATGGAGGAGACTGGATGATGATGATATATAATGTACAGTGTGATATAATGGAGGAGACTGGATGATGATATATAATGTACAGTGTGATATAATGGAGGAGACTGGATGATGATGATATATAATGTACAGTGTGATATAATGGAGGAGACTGGATGATGATGATATATAATGTACAGTGTGATATAATGGAGGAGACTGGATGATGATGATATATAATGTACAGTGTGATATAATGGAGGAGACTGGATGATGATATATAATGTACAGTGTGATATAATGGAGGAGACTGGATGATGATGATATATAATGTACAGTGTGATATAATGGAGGAGACTGGATGATGATGATATATAATGTACAGTGTGATATAATGGAGGAGACTGGATGATGATGATATATAATGTACAGTGTGATATAATGGAGGAGACTGGATGATGATGATATATAATGTACAGTGTGATATAATGGAGGAGACTGGATGATGATGATATATAATGTACAGTGTGATATAATGGAGGAGACTGGATGATGATGATATATAATGTACAGTGTGATATAATGGATGATGATAATATATAATGTACAGTGTGATATAATGGAGGAGACTGGATGATGATATATAATGTACAGTGTGATATAATGGAGGAGACTGGATGATGATAATATATAATGTACAGTGTGATATAATGGAGGAGACTGGATGATGATAATATATAATGTACAGTGTGATATAATGGAGGAGACTGGGGATGATAATATATAATGTACAGTGTGATATAATGGAGGAGACTGGATGATAATATATAATGTACAGTGTGATATAATGGAGGAGACTGGATGATGATGATGATATATAATGTACAGTGTGATATAATGGAGGAGACTGGATGATGATGATATATAATGTACAGTGTGATATAATGGAGGAGACTGGATGATGATGATATATAATGTACAGTGTGATATAATGGAGGAGACTGGATGATGATATAATGTACAGTGTGATATAATGGAGGAGACTGGATGATGATAATATATAATGTACAGTGTGATATAATGGAGGAGACTGGATGATGATGATATATAATGTACAGTGTGATATAATGGAGGAGACTGGATGATGATAATATATAATGTACAGTGTGATATAATGGATGATGATAATATATAATGTACAGTGTGATATAATGGAGGAGACTGGATGATGATAATATATAATGTACAGTGTGATATAATGGAGGAGACTGGATGATGATAATATATAATGTACAGTGTGATATAATGGAGGAGACTGGATGATGATGATAATATATAATGTACAGTGTGATATAATGGATGAGACTGGATGATGATGATATATAATGTACAGTGTGATATAATGGAGGAGACTGGATGATGATAATATATAATGTACAGTGTGATATAATGGAGGAGACTGGATGATGATGATATATAATGTACAGTGTGATATAATGGAGGAGACTGGATGATGATGATATATAATGTACAGTGTGATATAATGGAGGAGACTGGATGATGATAATATATAATGTACAGTGTGATATAATGGAGGAGACTGGATGATGATAATATATAATGTACAGTGTGATATAATGGAGGAGACTGGATGATGATAATATATAATGTACAGTGTGATATAATGAAGGAGACTGGATGATGATGATATATAATGTACAGTGTGATATAATGGAGGAGACTGGATGATGATGATATATAATGTACAGTGTGATATAATGGCGGAGACTGGATGATGATGATATATAATGTACAGTGTGATATAATGGAGGAGACTGGATGATGATATATAATGTACAGTGTGATATAATGGAGGAGACTGGATGATGATGATAATATATAATGTACAGTGTGATATAATGGAGGAGACTGGATGATGATATATAATGTACAGTGTGATATAATGGAGGAGACTGGATGATGATATATTAATGTACAGTGTGATATAATGGATGAGACTGGATGATGATAATATATAATGTACAGTGTGATATAATGGAGGAGACTGGATGATGATAATATATAATGTACAGTGTGATATAATGGAGGAGACTGGATGATTATATAATGTACAGTGTGATATAATGGAGGAGACTGGATGATGATATATAATGTACAGTGTGATATAATGGAGGAGACTGGATGATGATGATATATAATGTACAGTGTGATATAATGGAGGACACTGGATGATGATGATATATAATGTACAGTGTGATATAATGGAGGACACTGGATGATGATAATATATAATGTACAGTGTGATATAATGGAGGAGACTGGATGATGATATATAATGTACAGTGTGATATAATGGAGGAGACTGGATGATGATAATATATAATGTACAGTGTGATATAATGGAGGAGACTGGATGATGATAATATATAATGTACAGTGTGATATAATGGAGGAGACTGGATGATGATGATATATAATGTACAGTGTGATATAATGGAGGAGACTGGATGATGATGATGATATATAATGTACAGTGTGATATAATGGAGGAGACTGGATGATGATGATATATAATGTACAGTGTGATATAATGGCGGAGACTGGATGATGATGATATATAATGTACAGTGTGATATAATGGAGGAGACTGGATGATGATATATAATGTACAGTGTGATATAATGGAGGAGACTGGATGATAATATATAATGTACAGTGTGATATAATGGAGGAGACTGGATGATGATATAATGTACAGTGTGATATAATGGAGGAGACTGGATGATGATAATATATAATGTACAGTGTGATATAATGGAGGAGACTGGATGATGATGATATATAATGTACAGTGTGATATAATGGAGGAGACTGGATGATGATGATATATAATGTACAGTGTGATATAATGGAGGAGACTGGATGATGATAATATATAATGTACAGTGTGATATAATGGAGGAGACTGGATGATGATAATATATAATGTACAGTGTGATATAATGGAGGAGACTGGATGATGATGATAATATATAATGTACAGTGTGATATAATGGATGAGACTGGATGATGATGATATATAATGTACAGTGTGATATAATGGAGGAGACTGGATGATGATAATATATAATGTACAGTGTGATATAATGGAGGAGACTGGATGATGATGATATATAATGTACAGTGTGATATAATGGAGGAGACTGGATGATGATGATATATAATGTACAGTGTGATATAATGGAGGAGACTGGATGATGATAATATATAATGTACAGTGTGATATAATGGAGGAGACTGGATGATGATAATATATAATGTACAGTGTGATATAATGGAGGAGACTGGATGATGATAATATATAATGTACAGTGTGATATAATGAAGGAGACTGGATGATGATGATATATAATGTACAGTGTGATATAATGGAGGAGACTGGATGATGATGATATATAATGTACAGTGTGATATAATGGCGGAGACTGGATGATGATGATATATAATGTACAGTGTGATATAATGGAGGAGACTGGATGATGATATATAATGTACAGTGTGATATAATGGAGGAGACTGGATGATGATAATATATAATGTACAGTGTGATATAATGGAGGAGACTGGATGATGATGATATATAATGTACAGTGTGATATAATGGAGGAGACTGGATGATGATATATAATGTACAGTGTGATATAATGGAGGAGACTGGATGATGATATATAATGTACAGTGTGATATAATGGAGGAGACTGGATGATGATGATATATAATGTACAGTGTGATATAATGGAGGAGACTGGATGATGATAATATATAATGTACAGTGTGATATAATAGAGGAGACTGGATGATGATGATATATAATGTACAGTGTGATATAATGGAGGAGACTGGATGATGATGATATATAATGTACAGTGTGATATAATGGAGGAGACTGGATGATGATGATATATAATGTACAGTGTGATATAATGGAGGAGACTGGATGATGATGATATATAATGTACAGTGTGATATAATGGAGGAGACTGGATGATATATAATGTACAGTGTGATATAATGGAGGAGACTGGATGATGATGATATATAATGTACAGTGTGATATAATGGAGGAGACTGGATGATGATGATATATAATGTACAGTGTGATATAATGGATGATGATAATATATAATGTACAGTGTGATATAATGGAGGAGACTGGATGATGATGATGATATATAATGTACAGTGTGATATAATGGAGGAGACTGGATGATGATATATAATGTACAGTGTGATATAATGGAGGAGACTGGATGATGATATATAATGTACAGTGTGATATAATGGATGAGACTGGATGATGATAATATATAATGTACAGTGTGATATAATGGAGGAGACTGGATGATGATGATATATAATGTACAGTGTGATATAATGGAGGAGACTGGATGATGATATATAATGTACAGTGTGATATAATGGAGGAGACTGGATGATGATATATAATGTACAGTGTGATATAATGGAGGAGACTGGATGATGATGATATATAATGTACAGTGTGATATAATGGAGGAGACTGGATGATGATGATATATAATGTACAGTGTGATATAATGGAGGAGACTGGATGATGATGATATATAATGTACAGTGTGATATAATGGAGGAGACTGGATGATGATATATAATGTACAGTGTGATATAATGGAGGAGACTGGATGATGATAATATATAATGTACAGTGTGATATAATGGAGGAGACTGGATGATGATGATATATAATGTACAGTGTGATATAATGGAGGAGACTGGATGATGATATATAATGTACAGTGTGATATAATGGAGGAGACTGGATGATGATATATAATGTACAGTGTGATATAATGGAGGAGACTGGATGATGATGATATATAATGTACAGTGTGATATAATGGAGGAGACTGGATGATGATAATATATAATGTACAGTGTGATATAATGGAGGAGACTGGATGATGATAATATATAATGTACAGTGTGATATAATGGAGGAGACTGGATGATGATGATATATAATGTACAGTGTGATATAATGGAGGAGACTGGATGATGATATATAATGTACAGTGTGATATAATGGAGGAGACTGGATGATGATATATAATGTACAGTGTGATATAATGGAGGAGACTGGATGATGATGATAATATATAATGTACAGTGTGATATAATGGAGGAGACTGGATGATGATAATATATAATGTACAGTGTGATATAATGGAGGAGACTGGATGATGATATATAATGTACAGTGTGATATAATGGAGGAGACTGGATGATGATATATAATGTACAGTGTGATATAATGGAGGAGACTGGATGATGATAATATATAATGTACAGTGTGATATAATGGAGGAGACTGGATGATGATAATATATAATGTACAGTGTGATATAATGGAGGAGACTGGATGATGATGATATATAATGTACAGTGTGATATAATGGAGGAGACTGGATGATGATGATATATAATGTACAGTGTGATATAATGGAGGAGACTGGATGATGATAATATATAATGTACAGTGTGATATAATGGAGGAGACTGGATGATGATATATAATGTACAGTGTGATATAATGGAGGAGACTGGATGATGATAATATATAATGTACAGTGTGATATAATGGAGGAGACTGGATGATGATAATATATAATGTACAGTGTGATATAATGGAGGAGACTGGATGATGAATATATAATGTACAGTGTGATATAATGGAGGAGACTGGATGATGATATATAATGTACAGTGTGATATAATGGAGGAGACTGGATGATGATAATATATAATGTACAGTGTGATATAATGGAGGAGACTGGATGATGATAATATATAATGTACAGTGTGATATAATGGAGGAGACTGGATGATGATGATATATAATGTACAGTGTGATATAATGGAGGAGACTGGATGATGATGATATATAATGTACAGTGTGATATAATGGAGGAGACTGGATGATGATATATATAATGTACAGTGTGATATAATGGAGGAGACTGGATGATGATAATATATAATGTACAGTGTGATATAATGGAGGAGACTGGATGATGATGATATATAATGTACAGTGTGATATAATGGAGGAGACTGGATGATGATGATATATAATGTACAGTGTGATATAATGGAGGAGACTGGATGATGATGATATATAATGTACAGTGTGATATAATGGAGGAGACTGGATGATGATGATATATAATGTACAGTGTGATATAATGGAGGAGACTGGATGATGATATAATGTACAGTGTGATATAATGGAGGAGACTGGATGATGATGATATATAATGTACAGTGTGATATAATGGAGGAGACTGGATGATGATATATAATGTACAGTGTGATATAATGGAGGAGACTGGATGATGATATATAATGTACAGTGTGATATAATGGAGGAGACTGGATGATGATGATATATAATGTACAGTGTGATATAATGGAGGAGACTGGATGATGATGATATATAATGTACAGTGTGATATAATGGAGGACTGGATGATAATATATAATGTACAGTGTGATATAATGGAGGAGACTGGATGATGATGATGATATATAATGTACAGTGTGATATAATGGAGGAGACTGGATGATGATATATATAATGTACAGTGTGATATAATGGAGGAGACTGGATGATGATGATATATAATGTACAGTGTGATATAATGGAGGAGACTGGATGATGATAATATATAATGTACAGTGTGATATAATGGAGGAGACTGGATGATGATAATATATAATGTACAGTGTGATATAATGGAGGAGACTGGATGATGATGATATATATAATGTACAGTGTGATATAATGGAGGAGACTGGATGATGAATATATAATGTACAGTGTGATATAATGGAGGAGACTGGATGATGATGATATATAATGTACAGTGTGATATAATGGAGGAGACTGGATGATGATATATAATGTATAGTGTGATATAATGGAGGAGACTGGATGATGATATTATAATGTACAGTGTGATATAATGGAGGAGACTGGATGATGATGATATATAATGTACAGTGTGATATAATGGAGGAGACTGGATGATGATGATATATAATGTACAGTGTGATATAATGTGGATGATGATGATATATAATGTACAGTGTGATATAATGGAGGAGACTGGATGATGATAATATATAATGTACAGTGTGATATAATGGAGGAGACTGGATGATGATTATATATAATGTACAGTGTGATATAATGGAGGAGACTGGATGATGAT
>NW_026609006.1:0-44095 GCF_029499605.1 Hyla sarda | reverse complement strand
TTACATAGTTAGTACGGTCGAAAAAAGACATATGTCCATCAAGTTCAACCAGGGAATTAAGGGGTAGGGGTGTGGCGCGATATTGGGGAAGGGATGAGATTTTATATTTCTTCATAAGCATTAATCTTATTTTGTCAATTAGGAACATTCAGCACCCACCCGCTATCAAGGCAGCTGCCTATCATGTCATGCCCTACCTGCACAGGTGTGCTGGCTACTCAAATGATCCAATTAAGGAGGCCATTTAGTCAGCAGCAGCAGAAGTCCTGTGCCTGGACGCTCCAACAGCGGCCAGACACAAGCAGAAGCAGAAGCAGCAGAAGCAGCAGCAGCACCACCTTTTGTTTTTTGGCTGCAGCAGCAGCAGCAAGGCCCACAGGGCTGGCTAGCTGGCTAGCCAGCAAGCAGGTAGCAATGAAAGTAGGAATCTTTCTTTTTAACCCTGTAAGGGGGTGGTGCACTGTACCCGAAGATACTGCCATATCGGGTCAATGCATAGGGCGACGGAAGCAAGCTTCGAAATCGGCCCCCGTTCTCAAAAATCCATTTAATATATGGTCCCCAGATAGGGGACGTATCAGATATTAAACTGATAAGAACAGATACTACACTTGATCTTAGCCAAAAGGCCGAGAAGCGATAACCGTGAAAGGGGCGGGCCCAACAAGGTCCCCTTCATGGGCACTATCACTGCTTGCTGTCAGGGAGGCTGCCAGACAATTTTCCATGCACACTCTGGGCTGGGGGGCAGTCAACCACCAGTACACACAGCAGAACCTAAACCCATACCATTATTGCTAAGCAGCAAGACAGGGGCCCATTGCACTCCCACGGGGCCTTTTTAAATGCAATCCATAACCCGGATTTGCCAGGAACCCTTCTTACTCCTCCTACTTGCATGTGACACTGGGCTTAGGATCTGCATAGGAAACACACACACAAGCACACACCTACCTTTGTTGCCTGCAGATGCCTCCTTGGCTGTCCCCAAACGGTATCAAACCAACACCCACGGGAAGCTGTAAGCATAGAGGACATGCCTGCACCCCATTGGACTTACCTGTGTGGGTTAAATCCGGGTTATTTGACAACCTATGGCGGTGATGGTTCTGCTCAGGCAGAGCAGTGCTGATGCTCCTCATAAAGCTGTCGCTGCTGTGAAGGTTCTAGGTGACATCACAAATCCCTATGGTTACATACACAACAAAGCTGGGTTGTTGTTGTTTACACTCTGCAAGGCCTGTGGAAGTGAGTGACATCATAGCACTGTAGTTCTGAGGGTTCTAGATGGATGCAACAATCTCCTGTTGCTTCTATGAAGGCCATAATAGACGACATCACCAAACAGCTCCATAGTCACATACACAGCAAAGGAGAGATGTTGTTTACACCTAGTGATGTCAGTGGTATTGAGTGACATCACAGCACAGTGCTAAGGCTCCTGGGCCTGGACACAGCAGCGGCTGCAATATCTCAACGGAGAATACGTTTATATATATGTGTGTGTGTGCGCGTATATATATATATATATATATATATATATATATATATATATTTCTCCGCCGAAATCACTTTTAAACCCATTTCCACCTTTTTTTCCCTTCTCTTCCTCTTACTTTTTTTTCACGTTTTTTTACGTTTTTCTCCTTTTCGCCTCTTTTCTGGGCGTATTATTCTTCTTTTTCTTCTTTTTTTTCGTCTAATGCATACCCCATCAGTGCAGCAATGCTTATTCAATACCGCCAGCAGATGGAGACACTGGGGGATAATTTTCTAAGGATTTATACTGATTTTTCCTGTCTGAATTTGTCGCACAGAAAGTTGCAGGCCAAATATGTGTGACATTTCTGCGACTTTAGCTTCTAGAGCATTTTTACAACATTATACATAGGTGCTGAATACATAAAAAGCGACTGTTCAGCGACAGACAAGTCGCATCGGCTGAAAGTAGGCCAGAATGTCAGTCCATGTTGGAGCAGGTTTAGATACAGTCTAAAGTATAGATCTCAAAGTCTGTGCACAGAATTTAGCAAGGGCCTCGCACCTTCTGATGCATCAGGTAGGTGCACAATAGCATAGCCTAACCCTCTGTACTTTGGTCTATATTGATGCGGGACATAGACAGCCAGCTGATGACCAATCCATTAGTGCAATGGATGGCTGGAAGCATTTGTCTTTGCCTTTGCAATACCACAGAAGCAATGCATGGTCAATGTACAGCAATGACACACCTGTGTGAACAGCCAGGAGACCCCCCCCCATGTTATGTTACATAGTTACATAGTTAGTACGGTCGAAAAAAGACATATGTCCATCAAGTTCAACCAGGGAATTAAGGGGTAGGGGTGTGGCGCGATATTGGGGAAGGGATGAGATTTTATATTTCTTCATAAGCATTAATCTTATTTTGTCAATTAGGAACATTCAGCACCCACCCGCTATCAAGGCAGCTGCCTATCATGTCATGCCCTACCTGCACAGGTGTGCTGGCTACTCAAATGATCCAATTAAGGAGGCCATTTAGTCAGCAGCAGCAGAAGTCCTGTGCCTGGACGCTCCAACAGCGGCCAGACACAAGCAGAAGCAGAAGCAGCAGAAGCAGCAGCAGCACCACCTTTTGTTTTTTGGCTGCAGCAGCAGCAGCAAGGCCCACAGGGCTGGCTAGCTGGCTAGCCAGCAAGCAGGTAGCAATGAAAGTAGGAATCTTTCTTTTTAACCCTGTAAGGGGGTGGTGCACTGTACCCGAAGATACTGCCATATCGGGTCAATGCATAGGGCGACGGAAGCAAGCTTCGAAATCGGCCCCCGTTCTCAAAAATCCATTTAATATATGGTCCCCAGATAGGGGACGTATCAGATATTAAACTGATAAGAACAGATTTTTTTTTTTAACTTGACTACCCTTACGGGGGCAAACTTTATTAAAAATTAAATAATGTTAACAAAGTTGTGCAAATATGTCAATAAATACAGTTACATATAAATAACATATTTACAACATATTAAAACATAAAATGGGCACTTGGTGGCTTTACAAGATAGAATTCCATTCTTTTAAAAACCATTTTCTAGATAAAAGCGGAAATCTCTTCTTGTCTAAAAGATAGTACTGGTACATTTCATAAAAACAGATAGATAAAATGTCCTTCACAGATAAAACCTCATGCTTGAACAATAAAATATTCCTGGCCTTCCACAGAGCTGCCTTCACACAGTTTATGATCTTCCATGCAATAGTCTCTTGAGTCCGTGTTGGGCATTCCAGGCAACCATAAAAAACCACTGCAATATTTAAGTCTTTTAGTCCAGTTATCCTTTTTACCAGAGGGAGTATCTTTGTCCATATTTTCTGAGAGTAAAAACAAGTCCATATTAGATGGTGCACGGTCTCCTCTTGTCGGCATCCCTCCCTCGGGCAGGTTGCAGAGTTGGATAATCCTCTTCGGTGCTGGAATGCCCGGCATGGAAGACACTCGTGTGCGCAGCTCCAGGCCAGGTCCTTCTGTGAATTAAAAAGATAATTAATACTCAACATCTTCCAAATCTGTACACACTTCTGTTCGTTAAAATTTTTGATGGGAGTCACGGTACTG
Organism: Hyla sarda; assembly: GCF_029499605.1. Taxonomy (NCBI): domain Eukaryota; kingdom Metazoa; phylum Chordata; class Amphibia; order Anura; family Hylidae; genus Hyla; species Hyla sarda. Next base: position 40,502 of record NW_026609006.1, on the reverse strand, counting down.
GTTTCTTTTATTTCCTTTAGTAGTTTTTTGCTATTGCACAGATCCTGAACACTTTTACCTTTAAAATTATATAAGTTTAAAATTTTTCCTAAAATCATGTATTGAGGGGGTAAATTCAAAGAATAAGGGCAACTTAAAACTGTAGAAAACCAGCCGTTCCTCCGCATAAAATAACCAGTATTAAAACGAACAAAATAAGACCAGTAGCTATCTTTAAAAACAGTAGTAAAACACATGCTAAAAAACTTTATTAAAAGGAAAGCTTTAAAATCTGGAAAATCCTTACCGCCCCTGGAGTTCGGTTTTATCACAATTTGTCTCTTTAATTTTTCGCTCTTAGAACTCCAAAAGAAAGTAAAACAAGCTTTTGTTATTTTCTTTAGAACCATTTCGGGGGGTGGGAAAACCAGACTTAAATACAATAAAATAGGTAAAAGCACCATTTTTGTAATTAAAACCTTCCCTTCCATTGTAAGTTCTCGCATGTTCCACATACATATTTTCTTATTTATTTTTTGAGCCACCAAGTCCCAGCTATTAAAACCATTATTAGACTCGTCAAAGGAGACACCTAAAATCTGCACCGACTCAGACACAGGGACGGGCACATCATACAAAGGCATTCCGCCTATGTTTAAAATGTTACTTTTGTTAAAATTGACTTTAAAACCGGAGGCACAATTAAAATATTGAATCTGTTTTAGCGTCTTCTGAAGCGATGGGGTGTCCCTGCAAAACACCGCAACATCGTCCATGTACCCCACTACCTTCGCCTCTAGTCCCCCTCCTCCTGGCAGGGGGACTCCATGGATCTGCTTATCCTTTCGTATTGTACATAAAAGAGGCTCTATTGCGCAAATGAAGAGTAGTGGGGACAAGGGACACCCCTGCTTCACTCCGGAATTTAAAATCACGCCCTGTGTCTTAAAACCATTTACTAAAATTTTACTAGTACAGTTATCATAAAAAGCTCTAAGAGACAATAAAAAGCCATCAGGTATACCCATTTTCTCTAAAACCTTAAAAAGATAAAAATGTGACACCCTGTCGAAAGCTTTTTCAAAATCTATGGATAAAACCGCCAGCTTTCCTTTTCTTAATTTGGTGTCGCTAATTACATCCTTTAAAAGGTTTAGGTTCTCCCATAAACTCCTCCCAGGCACCCCACAGACTTGGTTTGTATGAATTATTTTATGGATTACGTTCTTTAAGCGGTTAGCACACAGTTTCGCCATTATTTTATAGTCGCAGTTCAGAAGGGTGATTGGTCTCCAGTTTTTGAGTTCCGACCGGTCTCCCTTTTTGAATAGCAGGGAGACATCACCCTTCTTCCATGAGCCTGGGAGGATTTTAGACTTAAAGACTTCCGTAAAAAGGGAGAACAAATCTTCTTTTAAAATACCATAAAAAGTAACATAAAATTCAATGGGTATACCATCCGGCCCAGGCACTTTACCTGTTTTAAAACTCTTGACGGTCTCTAAAATCTCCTGCTCTGAAATATTCTGCAATAAAAAAGACTGTGAGACAGGATCTAAAAAATTGGTGATCTCCTTTAACGAGTCATTCATAAAACATTCATCAATGTGTTTTACATTAAAAAGATCCGCATAAAACTCTTGCACCTTTTTTAAAATACCCTGTACATCATTCACTCCTTCAATGTTTTCTATTAACCTTCTATTTTCATGTATTTTCTTAAAAAAATACCTGGAGCAGGTCTCGTTTTCCTCAAGATGCTGTATTCGAGACCTAAAGATAATTTCTTTTCCTTTCTGCTCCAGGCACTTAGTTATTTCTTTTTTAAGATCATGTACCTCCTTCTCCACCTCCATCCCATGTGCTCTGAATTTGTACAGGGTTTGCAGACGAGTATTTAGGATATTATAAAATTCACGTTTTTCTTTAGCTTTCCTAACCCCAACACGGATAAAAAATTCTTTTATTTTTAGTTTCATTTTTTCCCACCAGATACTGGTGGGAGTGTTGGGGTCTTTTACTCGTCTGCATTCCTTGTAAAAGGTGATAAAATCTGATAAAACCTGCGGATCTTCTAAAAGGGACACGTTTAACTTCCAGGCATTCCTACCAGTTCTCCTTTTAAAATCACTTTTAACTTTAAAATACAATAATTTATGGTCAGAAAAAACATTGGTAAAAAGATCACAGTTAAAAGGCAGTACTTGATAAGAACAAAAAATAAAATCTATCCTGGAGCTACAGCTTGCATTGCTCCAGGTAACACCGTCTTCCTCTGGTACGTTAAAATTACATTTTTTAAAAACATCAGTGAGATTAAAATCTAAAATCAAGTTTTTTAACATAAAAGACATCTTATCATAGTTCCTACTCACTGCGTTCGAAAAACGGCGTTCTCCCCTTAAAATACAATTAAAATCACCTGATAAAACAAGAGGACTAGAATTGTTAATAAAAAGGGGTAAAATCTCCAACATTTTTATTCTTTCATTCTTATCAGGAGAACCATAAAAATTTAAAAACTGCCATTTAATACCATTAATAAAAGCGCTGACCAATAAAATTCTGCCTGGTAAAATTTCGTTAAAACTCTCAATTAAAACGTTCCCTTTAAAAAGTATGGCGACCCCTGCTGATCTGGACTCATTTGATCCAGACCAGACTGATGGACCGTGCACCCAATCATCTTCATATTCTTTATAATTTAATCTGTGCGGGATGCCACATTCCTGCAGGAAAAGGACGGAAGCAGCAAAAACCGACAAGTAATTAAATAGGGCAACCCTTCTTACTCTGGCGCTCACACTTCTCACGTTCAAGGACAGACCGGACAACTCAGCCATGGGAATGTACAAGAAAATGTCTTACACCTCTGATTCCCCCTCCGAAGCCTCATACCCCCCAAAATCTGACTCAACTGTACGCATAGAGGAAGCAGGAGAGGAGGCACCATCACTCAGCCGACCCCCCTCCTCCATCATGATTGAGGCATAGTTGTTCTCGGGCATCCTGGCAATCAGGGCTCCAGACTCATTGGGTTCTTCCACCTCTTGCCCCTCCATAGGGGTCGGGTGTTCACTTAGTTCCGTCTCTGGTACCTCAGAGACGGTCACCCCTGAAACCTCCTCCTGGCAGGGAGGAGGGGGGGTATCCCCTATGGGGACCTGTGGAGGAACGTCACTTGGGTTCCCTGCATCCGCAGGTACTTCCATCGGCTCCCCCTGGACCGCCTCCGAATAGAGTCTTCTGGAGCCCCTCCGCCTTTTAACCTTCACCTCTCCACCCGGATCATCGCTCTCAGGGGGACCCTGAGCCAGAGGTTGCTGAGGAGCGGATTCAGCCGCCGTCCGCTCCTCTCTTAACCCAGCATGCTCCTGGGGGCCAGTTTTTTCACCACTTGCACGTTTTTTGGCCATCCTCTGCTCTTTAGGGTCCCCTCCTTTTGCCTGAGGGGGGTCTTTCTCCTTCTCCATCTCACCGCTTACCTCTTGTGGGGGGGTAATCACTGGCTCTGCTTGCCTCGGCTGGTGTCCCGGTTGCTGTCCTTGCTGCCTCCAGGGTTGCCACTGCTGCTCCGTCCTATGTCTGTGGGGACAAGAGGAGAAAAGGTGACCGAATTGTTGACAGAAATTGCACCTCCCTCCTCTTGTGCATTTCTCTGTCTCGTGCTGTGTGCTACCACATTTTTTGCATGTACTTTCACAGTTTTCTTTTGTGTGTCCATATCTGTGACACTTCCTGCAGTAGCTTGGCATCCCCGCATAAAAGAGGTCGCCACACATATTATTTATTTTAAAACGAGCTGGTGGTAGTTGTATTCCCCCTGGCAATCTGTCATCTTTTTTGCATGTAACCTGAAATCTCCACTTAGATGTCCAGATGCCACAGCTGTTCATGATTTTTCCTCTGCACTCAACCTTACTAAAATAGACTTGTAAAAACAACTCAACATCGTGTAGGTTGGCGAAAGGGGAATACATCTTTACTACCACCAGCTTAATATCGTCTAGAACGTGCTCAATAATCCGGACACCCTGAAGCTTTTTGTCTTTACTCGCAGCAGCTCTGGTAACAAAATCTCTGTGGATGCCATTTTGTGTGAACGTCACATCAAAAATTTTACGCTTCGGGTAGTCCTGGATTGCCAATATCTCGCCCTTCTGTATTCCGAAAACTCCTCCGAGCACGTCCTCTACTACAAATTTCAAATCGTCCGCCCTTTTGGTATCATCCGTGAGAATGACTCTCACGGTGTTTTTGATCCTTGCGTATGCCGGCACAGAACCTGGATCCGGATCATCATCCATGGTTCTAACCTCTCTCCACCCGAAGGTCTTGAGAGGCGATCGCCACTCGTTACCCTGGGACTAGGCCCTCTCCCCAATAGCAACAAGTGGGTGAAGCCCAGGCAATAAACCTGGGCGATCCCACAAGGCCGAGGAGAGGGGTACCCGAGTACCTTCTGACCAGATCTCCTGTATTACTACACTTGATCTTAGCCAAAAGGCCGAGAAGCGATAACCGTGAAAGGGGCGGGCCCAACAAGGTCCCCTTCATGGGCACTATCACTGCTTGCTGTCAGGGAGGCTGCCAGACAATTTTCCATGCACACTCTGGGCTGGGGGGCAGTCAACCACCAGTACACACAGCAGAACCTAAACCCATACCATTATTGCTAAGCAGCAAGACAGGGGCCCATTGCACTCCCACGGGGCCTTTTTAAATGCAATCCATAACCCGGATTTGCCAGGAACCCTTCTTACTCCTCCTACTTGCATGTGACACTGGGCTTAGGATCTGCATAGGAAACACACACACAAGCACACACCTACCTTTGTTGCCTGCAGATGCCTCCTTGGCTGTCCCCAAACGGTATCAAACCAACACCCACGGGAAGCTGTAAGCATAGAGGACATGCCTGCACCCCATTGGACTTACCTGTGTGGGTTAAATCCGGGTTATTTGACAACCTATGGCGGTGATGGTTCTGCTCAGGCAGAGCAGTGCTGATGCTCCTCATAAAGCTGTCGCTGCTGTGAAGGTTCTAGGTGACATCACAAATCCCTATGGTTACATACACAACAAAGCTGGGTTGTTGTTGTTTACACTCTGCAAGGCCTGTGGAAGTGAGTGACATCATAGCACTGTAGTTCTGAGGGTTCTAGATGGATGCAACAATCTCCTGTTGCTTCTATGAAGGCCATAATAGACGACATCACCAAACAGCTCCATAGTCACATACACAGCAAAGGAGAGATGTTGTTTACACCTAGTGATGTCAGTGGTATTGAGTGACATCACAGCACAGTGCTAAGGCTCCTGGGCCTGGACACAGCAGCGGCTGCAATATCTCAACGGAGAATACGTTTATATATATGTGTGTGTGTGCGCGTATATATATATATATATATATATATATATATATATATATATATATATTCTCCGCCGAAATCACTTTTAAACCCATTTCCACCTTTTTTTCCCTTCTCTTCCTCTTACTTTTTTTTCACGTTTTTTTACGTTTTTCTCCTTTTCGCCTCTTTTCTGGGCGTATTATTCTTCTTTTTCTTCTTTTTTTTCGTCTAATGCATACCCCATCAGTGCAGCAATGCTTATTCAATACCGCCAGCAGATGGAGACACTGGGGGATAATTTTCTAAGGATTTATACTGATTTTTCCTGTCTGAATTTGTCGCACAGAAAGTTGCAGGCCAAATATGTGTGACATTTCTGCGACTTTAGCTTCTAGAGCATTTTTACAACATTATACATAGGTGCTGAATACATAAAAAGCGACTGTTCAGCGACAGACAAGTCGCATCGGCTGAAAGTAGGCCAGAATGTCAGTCCATGTTGGAGCAGGTTTAGATACAGTCTAAAGTATAGATCTCAAAGTCTGTGCACAGAATTTAGCAAGGGCCTCGCACCTTCTGATGCATCAGGTAGGTGCACAATAGCATAGCCTAACCCTCTGTACTTTGGTCTATATTGATGCGGGACATAGACAGCCAGCTGATGACCAATCCATTAGTGCAATGGATGGCTGGAAGCATTTGTCTTTGCCTTTGCAATACCACAGAAGCAATGCATGGTCAATGTACAGCAATGACACACCTGTGTGAACAGCCAGGAGACCCCCCCCATGTTATGTTACATAGTTACATAGTTAGTACGGTCGAAAAAAGACATATGTCCATCAAGTTCAACCAGGGAATTAAGGGGTAGGGGTGTGGCGCGATATTGGGGAAGGGATGAGATTTTATATTTCTTCATAAGCATTAATCTTATTTTGTCAATTAGGAACATTCAGCACCCACCCGCTATCAAGGCAGCTGCCTATCATGTCATGCCCTACCTGCACAGGTGTGCTGGCTACTCAAATGATCCAATTAAGGAGGCCATTTAGTCAGCAGCAGCAGAAGTCCTGTGCCTGGACGCTCCAACAGCGGCCAGACACAAGCAGAAGCAGAAGCAGCAGAAGCAGCAGCAGCACCACCTTTTGTTTTTTGGCTGCAGCAGCAGCAGCAAGGCCCACAGGGCTGGCTAGCTGGCTAGCCAGCAAGCAGGTAGCAATGAAAGTAGGAATCTTTCTTTTTAACCCTGTAAGGGGGTGGTGCACTGTACCCGAAGATACTGCCATATCGGGTCAATGCATAGGGCGACGGAAGCAAGCTTCGAAATCGGCCCCCGTTCTCAAAAATCCATTTAATATATGGTCCCCAGATAGGGGACGTATCAGATATTAAACTGATAAGAACAGATACTACACTTGATCTTAGCCAAAAGGCCGAGAAGCGATAACCGTGAAAGGGGCGGGCCCAACAAGGTCCCCTTCATGGGCACTATCACTGCTTGCTGTCAGGGAGGCTGCCAGACAATTTTCCATGCACACTCTGGGCTGGGGGGCAGTCAACCACCAGTACACACAGCAGAACCTAAACCCATACCATTATTGCTAAGCAGCAAGACAGGGGCCCATTGCACTCCCACGGGGCCTTTTTAAATGCAATCCATAACCCGGATTTGCCAGGAACCCTTCTTACTCCTCCTACTTGCATGTGACACTGGGCTTAGGATCTGCATAGGAAACACACACACAAGCACACACCTACCTTTGTTGCCTGCAGATGCCTCCTTGGCTGTCCCCAAACGGTATCAAACCAACACCCACGGGAAGCTGTAAGCATAGAGGACATGCCTGCACCCCATTGGACTTACCTGTGTGGGTTAAATCCGGGTTATTTGACAACCTATGGCTGTGATGGTTCTGCTCAGGCAGAGCAGTGCTGATGCTCCTCATAAAGCTGTCGCTGCTGTGAAGGTTCTAGGTGACATCACAAATCCCTATGGTTACATACACAACAAAGCTGGGTTGTTGTTGTTTACACTCTGCAAGGCCTGTGGAAGTGAGTGACATCATAGCACTGTAGTTCTGAGGGTTCTAGATGGATGCAACAATCTCCTGTTGCTTCTATGAAGGCCATAATAGACGACATCACCAAACAGCTCCATAGTCACATACACAGCAAAGGAGAGATGTTGTTTACACCTAGTGATGTCAGTGGTATTGAGTGACATCACAGCACAGTGCTAAGGCTCCTGGGCCTGGACACAGCAGCGGCTGCAATATCTCAACGGAGAATACGTTTATATATATGTGTGTGTGTGCGCGTATATATATATATATATATATATATATATATATATATATATATTTCTCCGCCGAAATCACTTTTAAACCCATTTCCACCTTTTTTTCCCTTCTCTTCCTCTTACTTTTTTTTCACGTTTTTTTACGTTTTTCTCCTTTTCGCCTCTTTTCTGGGCGTATTATTCTTCTTTTTCTTCTTTTTTTTCGTCTAATGCATACCCCATCAGTGCAGCAATGCTTATTCAATACCGCCAGCAGATGGAGACACTGGGGGATAATTTTCTAAGGATTTATACTGATTTTTCCTGTCTGAATTTGTCGCACAGAAAGTTGCAGGCCAAATATGTGTGACATTTCTGCGACTTTAGCTTCTAGAGCATTTTTACAACATTATACATAGGTGCTGAATACATAAAAAGCGACTGTTCAGCGACAGACAAGTCGCATCGGCTGAAAGTAGGCCAGAATGTCAGTCCATGTTGGAGCAGGTTTAGATACAGTCTAAAGTATAGATCTCAAAGTCTGTGCACAGAATTTAGCAAGGGCCTCGCACCTTCTGATGCATCAGGTAGGTGCACAATAGCATAGCCTAACCCTCTGTACTTTGGTCTATATTGATGCGGGACATAGACAGCCAGCTGATGACCAATCCAGTAGTGCAATGGATGGCTGTAAGCATTTGTCTTTGCCTTTGCAATACCACAGAAGCAATGCATGGTCAATGTACAGCAATGACACACCTGTGTGAACAGCCAGGAGACCCCCCCCATGTTATGTTACATAGTTACATAGTTAGTACGGTCGAAAAAAGACATATGTCCATCAAGTTCAACCAGGGAATTAAGGGGTAGGGGTGTGGCGCGATATTGGGGAAGGGATGAGATTTTATATTTCTTCATAAGCATTAATCTTATTTTGTCAATTAGGAACATTCAGCACCCACCCGCTATCAAGGCAGCTGCCTATCATGTCATGCCCTACCTGCACAGGTGTGCTGGCTACTCAAATGATCCAATTAAGGAGGCCATTTAGTCAGCAGCAGCAGAAGTCCTGTGCCTGGACGCTCCAACAGCGGCCAGACACAAGCAGAAGCAGAAGCAGCAGAAGCAGCAGCAGCACCACCTTTTGTTTTTTGGCTGCAGCAGCAGCAGCAAGGCCCACAGGGCTGGCTAGCTGGCTAGCCAGCAAGCAGGTAGCAATGAAAGTAGGAATCTTTCTTTTTAACCCTGTAAGGGGGTGGTGCACTGTACCCGAAGATACTGCCATATCGGGTCAATGCATAGGGCGACGGAAGCAAGCTTCGAAATCGGCCCCCGTTCTCAAAAATCCATTTAATATATGGTCCCCAGATAGGGGACGTATCAGATATTAAACTGATAAGAACAGATACTACACTTGATCTTAGCCAAAAGGCCGAGAAGCGATAACCGTGAAAGGGGCGGGCCCAACAAGGTCCCCTTCATGGGCACTATCACTGCTTGCTGTCAGGGAGGCTGCCAGACAATTTTCCATGCACACTCTGGGCTGGGGGGCAGTCAACCACCAGTACACACAGCAGAACCTAAACCCATACCATTATTGCTAAGCAGCAAGACAGGGGCCCATTGCACTCCCACGGGGCCTTTTTAAATGCAATCCATAACCCGGATTTGCCAGGAACCCTTCTTACTCCTCCTACTTGCATGTGACACTGGGCTTAGGATCTGCATAGGAAACACACACACAAGCACACACCTACCTTTGTTGCCTGCAGATGCCTCCTTGGCTGTCCCCAAACGGTATCAAACCAACACCCACGGGAAGCTGTAAGCATAGAGGACATGCCTGCACCCCATTGGACTTACCTGTGTGGGTTAAATCCGGGTTATTTGACAACCTATGGCGGTGATGGTTCTGCTCAGGCAGAGCAGTGCTGATGCTCCTCATAAAGCTGTCGCTGCTGTGAAGGTTCTAGGTGACATCACAAATCCCTATGGTTACATACACAACAAAGCTGGGTTGTTGTTGTTTACACTCTGCAAGGCCTGTGGAAGTGAGTGACATCATAGCACTGTAGTTCTGAGGGTTCTAGATGGATGCAACAATCTCCTGTTGCTTCTATGAAGGCCATAATAGACGACATCACCAAACAGCTCCATAGTCACATACACAGCAAAGGAGAGATGTTGTTTACACCTAGTGATGTCAGTGGTATTGAGTGACATCACAGCACAGTGCTAAGGCTCCTGGGCCTGGACACAGCAGCGGCTGCAATATCTCAACGGAGAATACGTTTATATATATGTGTGTGTGTGCGCGTATATATATATATATATATATATATATATATATATATATATATATTTCTCCGCCGAAATCACTTTTAAACCCATTTCCACCTTTTTTTCCCTTCTCTTCCTCTTACTTTTTTTTCACGTTTTTTTACGTTTTTCTCCTTTTCGCCTCTTTTCTGGGCGTATTATTCTTCTTTTTCTTCTTTTTTTTCGTCTAATGCATACCCCATCAGTGCAGCAATGCTTATTCAATACCGCCAGCAGATGGAGACACTGGGGGATAATTTTCTAAGGATTTATACTGATTTTTCCTGTCTGAATTTGTCGCACAGAAAGTTGCAGGCCAAATATGTGTGACATTTCTGCGACTTTAGCTTCTAGAGCATTTTTACAACATTATACATAGGTGCTGAATACATAAAAAGCGACTGTTCAGCGACAGACAAGTCGCATCGGCTGAAAGTAGGCCAGAATGTCAGTCCATGTTGGAGCAGGTTTAGATACAGTCTAAAGTATAGATCTCAAAGTCTGTGCACAGAATTTAGCAAGGGCCTCGCACCTTCTGATGCATCAGGTAGGTGCACAATAGCATAGCCTAACCCTCTGTACTTTGGTCTATATTGATGCGGGACATAGACAGCCAGCTGATGACCAATCCATTAGTGCAATGGATGGCTGGAAGCATTTGTCTTTGCCTTTGCAATACCACAGAAGCAATGCATGGTCAATGTACAGCAATGACACACCTGTGTGAACAGCCAGGAGACCCCCCCCATGTTATGTTACATAGTTACATAGTTAGTACGGTCGAAAAAAGACATATGTCCATCAAGTTCAACCAGGGAATTAAGGGGTAGGGGTGTGGCGCGATATTGGGGAAGGGATGAGATTTTATATTTCTTCATAAGCATTAATCTTATTTTGTCAATTAGGAACATTCAGCACCCACCCGCTATCAAGGCAGCTGCCTATCATGTCATGCCCTACCTGCACAGGTGTGCTGGCTACTCAAATGATCCAATTAAGGAGGCCATTTAGTCAGCAGCAGCAGAAGTCCTGTGCCTGGACGCTCCAACAGCGGCCAGACACAAGCAGAAGCAGAAGCAGCAGAAGCAGCAGCAGCACCACCTTTTGTTTTTTGGCTGCAGCAGCAGCAGCAAGGCCCACAGGGCTGGCTAGCTGGCTAGCCAGCAAGCAGGTAGCAATGAAAGTAGGAATCTTTCTTTTTAACCCTGTAAGGGGGTGGTGCACTGTACCCGAAGATACTGCCATATCGGGTCAATGCATAGGGCGACGGAAGCAAGCTTCGAAATCGGCCCCCGTTCTCAAAAATCCATTTAATATATGGTCCCCAGATAGGGGACGTATCAGATATTAAACTGATAAGAACAGATACTACACTTGATCTTAGCCAAAAGGCCGAGAAGCGATAACCGTGAAAGGGGCGGGCCCAACAAGGTCCCCTTCATGGGCACTATCACTGCTTGCTGTCAGGGAGGCTGCCAGACAATTTTCCATGCACACTCTGGGCTGGGGGGCAGTCAACCACCAGTACACACAGCAGAACCTAAACCCATACCATTATTGCTAAGCAGCAAGACAGGGGCCCATTGCACTCCCACGGGGCCTTTTTAAATGCAATCCATAACCCGGATTTGCCAGGAACCCTTCTTACTCCTCCTACTTGCATGTGACACTGGGCTTAGGATCTGCATAGGAAACACACACACAAGCACACACCTACCTTTGTTGCCTGCAGATGCCTCCTTGGCTGTCCCCAAACGGTATCAAACCAACACCCACGGGAAGCTGTAAGCATAGAGGACATGCCTGCACCCCATTGGACTTACCTGTGTGGGTTAAATCCGGGTTATTTGACAACCTATGGCGGTGATGGTTCTGCTCAGGCAGAGCAGTGCTGATGCTCCTCATAAAGCTGTCGCTGCTGTGAAGGTTCTAGGTGACATCACAAATCCCTATGGTTACATACACAACAAAGCTGGGTTGTTGTTGTTTACACTCTGCAAGGCCTGTGGAAGTGAGTGACATCATAGCACTGTAGTTCTGAGGGTTCTAGATGGATGCAACAATCTCCTGTTGCTTCTATGAAGGCCATAATAGACGACATCACCAAACAGCTCCATAGTCACATACACAGCAAAGGAGAGATGTTGTTTACACCTAGTGATGTCAGTGGTATTGAGTGACATCACAGCACAGTGCTAAGGCTCCTGGGCCTGGACACAGCAGCGGCTGCAATATCTCAACGGAGAATACGTTTATATATATGTGTGTGTGTGCGCGTATATATATATATATATATATATATATATATATATATATATATATATATTTCTCCGCCGAAATCACTTTTAAACCCATTTCCACCTTTTTTTCCCTTCTCTTCCTCTTACTTTTTTTTCACGTTTTTTTACGTTTTTCTCCTTTTCGCCTCTTTTCTGGGCGTATTATTCTTCTTTTTCTTCTTTTTTTTCGTCTAATGCATACCCCATCAGTGCAGCAATGCTTATTCAATACCGCCAGCAGATGGAGACACTGGGGGATAATTTTCTAAGGATTTATACTGATTTTTCCTGTCTGAATTTGTCGCACAGAAAGTTGCAGGCCAAATATGTGTGACATTTCTGCGACTTTAGCTTCTAGAGCATTTTTACAACATTATACATAGGTGCTGAATACATAAAAAGCGACTGTTCAGCGACAGACAAGTCGCATCGGCTGAAAGTAGGCCAGAATGTCAGTCCATGTTGGAGCAGGTTTAGATACAGTCTAAAGTATAGATCTCAAAGTCTGTGCACAGAATTTAGCAAGGGCCTCGCACCTTCTGATGCATCAGGTAGGTGCACAATAGCATAGCCTAACCCTCTGTACTTTGGTCTATATTGATGCGGGACATAGACAGCCAGCTGATGACCAATCCATTAGTGCAATGGATGGCTGGAAGCATTTGTCTTTGCCTTTGCAATACCACAGAAGCAATGCATGGTCAATGTACAGCAATGACACACCTGTGTGAACAGCCAGGAGACCCCCCCCCATGTTATGTTACATAGTTACATAGTTAGTACGGTCGAAAAAAGACATATGTCCATCAAGTTCAACCAGGGAATTAAGGGGTAGGGGTGTGGCGCGATATTGGGGAAGGGATGAGATTTTATATTTCTTCATAAGCATTAATCTTATTTTGTCAATTAGGAACATTCAGCACCCACCCGCTATCAAGGCAGCTGCCTATCATGTCATGCCCTACCTGCACAGGTGTGCTGGCTACTCAAATGATCCAATTAAGGAGGCCATTTAGTCAGCAGCAGCAGAAGTCCTGTGCCTGGACGCTCCAACAGCGGCCAGACACAAGCAGAAGCAGAAGCAGCAGAAGCAGCAGCAGCACCACCTTTTGTTTTTTGGCTGCAGCAGCAGCAGCAAGGCCCACAGGGCTGGCTAGCTGGCTAGCCAGCAAGCAGGTAGCAATGAAAGTAGGAATCTTTCTTTTTAACCCTGTAAGGGGGTGGTGCACTGTACCCGAAGATACTGCCATATCGGGTCAATGCATAGGGCGACGGAAGCAAGCTTCGAAATCGGCCCCCGTTCTCAAAAATCCATTTAATATATGGTCCCCAGATAGGGGACGTATCAGATATTAAACTGATAAGAACAGATACTACACTTGATCTTAGCCAAAAGGCCGAGAAGCGATAACCGTGAAAGGGGCGGGCCCAACAAGGTCCCCTTCATGGGCACTATCACTGCTTGCTGTCAGGGAGGCTGCCAGACAATTTTCCATGCACACTCTGGGCTGGGGGGCAGTCAACCACCAGTACACACAGCAGAACCTAAACCCATACCATTATTGCTAAGCAGCAAGACAGGGGCCCATTGCACTCCCACGGGGCCTTTTTAAATGCAATCCATAACCCGGATTTGCCAGGAACCCTTCTTACTCCTCCTACTTGCATGTGACACTGGGCTTAGGATCTGCATAGGAAACACACACACAAGCACACACCTACCTTTGTTGCCTGCAGATGCCTCCTTGGCTGTCCCCAAACGGTATCAAACCAACACCCACGGGAAGCTGTAAGCATAGAGGACATGCCTGCACCCCATTGGACTTACCTGTGTGGGTTAAATCCGGGTTATTTGACAACCTATGGCGGTGATGGTTCTGCTCAGGCAGAGCAGTGCTGATGCTCCTCATAAAGCTGTCGCTGCTGTGAAGGTTCTAGGTGACATCACAAATCCCTATGGTTACATACACAACAAAGCTGGGTTGTTGTTGTTTACACTCTGCAAGGCCTGTGGAAGTGAGTGACATCATAGCACTGTAGTTCTGAGGGTTCTAGATGGATGCAACAATCTCCTGTTGCTTCTATGAAGGCCATAATAGACGACATCACCAAACAGCTCCATAGTCACATACACAGCAAAGGAGAGATGTTGTTTACACCTAGTGATGTCAGTGGTATTGAGTGACATCACAGCACAGTGCTAAGGCTCCTGGGCCTGGACACAGCAGCGGCTGCAATATCTCAACGGAGAATACGTTTATATATATGTGTGTGTGTGCGCGTATATATATATATATATATATATATATATATATATATATATTTCTCCGCCGAAATCACTTTTAAACCCATTTCCACCTTTTTTTCCCTTCTCTTCCTCTTACTTTTTTTTCACGTTTTTTTACGTTTTTCTCCTTTTCGCCTCTTTTCTGGGCGTATTATTCTTCTTTTTCTTCTTTTTTTTCGTCTAATGCATACCCCATCAGTGCAGCAATGCTTATTCAATACCGCCAGCAGATGGAGACACTGGGGGATAATTTTCTAAGGATTTATACTGATTTTTCCTGTCTGAATTTGTCGCACAGAAAGTTGCAGGCCAAATATGTGTGACATTTCTGCGACTTTAGCTTCTAGAGCATTTTTACAACATTATACATAGGTGCTGAATACATAAAAAGCGACTGTTCAGCGACAGACAAGTCGCATCGGCTGAAAGTAGGCCAGAATGTCAGTCCATGTTGGAGCAGGTTTAGATACAGTCTAAAGTATAGATCTCAAAGTCTGTGCACAGAATTTAGCAAGGGCCTCGCACCTTCTGATGCATCAGGTAGGTGCACTATAGCATAGCCTAACCCTCTGTACTTTGGTCTATATTGATGCGGGACATAGACAGCCAGCTGATGACCAATCCATTAGTGCAATGGATGGCTGGAAGCATTTGTCTTTGCCTTTGCAATACCACAGAAGCAATGCATGGTCAATGTACAGCAATGACACACCTGTGTGAACAGCCAGGAGACCCCCCCCATGTTATGTTACATAGTTACATAGTTAGTACGGTCGAAAAAAGACATATGTCCATCAAGTTCAACCAGGGAATTAAGGGGTAGGGGTGTGGCGCGATATTGGGGAAGGGATGAGATTTTATATTTCTTCATAAGCATTAATCTTATTTTGTCAATTAGGAACATTCAGCACCCACCCGCTATCAAGGCAGCTGCCTATCATGTCATGCCCTACCTGCACAGGTGTGCTGGCTACTCAAATGATCCAATTAAGGAGGCCATTTAGTCAGCAGCAGCAGAAGTCCTGTGCCTGGACGCTCCAACAGCGGCCAGACACAAGCAGAAGCAGAAGCAGCAGAAGCAGCAGCAGCACCACCTTTTGTTTTTTGGCTGCAGCAGCAGCAGCAAGGCCCACAGGGCTGGCTAGCTGGCTAGCCAGCAAGCAGGTAGCAATGAAAGTAGGAATCTTTCTTTTTAACCCTGTAAGGGGGTGGTGCACTGTACCCGAAGATACTGCCATATCGGGTCAATGCATAGGGCGACGGAAGCAAGCTTCGAAATCGGCCCCCGTTCTCAAAAATCCATTTAATATATGGTCCCCAGATAGGGGACGTATCAGATATTAAACTGATAAGAACAGATACTACACTTGATCTTAGCCAAAAGGCCGAGAAGCGATAACCGTGAAAGGGGCGGGCCCAACAAGGTCCCCTTCATGGGCACTATCACTGCTTGCTGTCAGGGAGGCTGCCAGACAATTTTCCATGCACACTCTGGGCTGGGGGGCAGTCAACCACCAGTACACACAGCAGAACCTAAACCCATACCATTATTGCTAAGCAGCAAGACAGGGGCCCATTGCACTCCCACGGGGCCTTTTTAAATGCAATCCATAACCCGGATTTGCCAGGAACCCTTCTTACTCCTCCTACTTGCATGTGACACTGGGCTTAGGATCTGCATAGGAAACACACACACAAGCACACACCTACCTTTGTTGCCTGCAGATGCCTCCTTGGCTGTCCCCAAACGGTATCAAACCAACACCCACGGGAAGCTGTAAGCATAGAGGACATGCCTGCACCCCATTGGACTTACCTGTGTGGGTTAAATCCGGGTTATTTGACAACCTATGGCGGTGATGGTTCTGCTCAGGCAGAGCAGTGCTGATGCTCCTCATAAAGCTGTCGCTGCTGTGAAGGTTCTAGGTGACATCACAAATCCCTATGGTTACATACACAACAAAGCTGGGTTGTTGTTGTTTACACTCTGCAAGGCCTGTGGAAGTGAGTGACATCATAGCACTGTAGTTCTGAGGGTTCTAGATGGATGCAACAATCTCCTGTTGCTTCTATGAAGGCCATAATAGACGACATCACCAAACAGCTCCATAGTCACATACACAGCAAAGGAGAGATGTTGTTTACACCTAGTGATGTCAGTGGTATTGAGTGACATCACAGCACAGTGCTAAGGCTCCTGGGCCTGGACACAGCAGCGGCTGCAATATCTCAACGGAGAATACGTTTATATATATGTGTGTGTGTGCGCGTATATATATATATATATATATATATATATATATATATATATATATTTCTCCGCCGAAATCACTTTTAAACCCATTTCCACCTTTTTTTCCCTTCTCTTCCTCTTACTTTTTTTTCACGTTTTTTTACGTTTTTCTCCTTTTCGCCTCTTTTCTGGGCGTATTATTCTTCTTTTTCTTCTTTTTTTTCGTCTAATGCATACCCCATCAGTGCAGCAATGCTTATTCAATACCGCCAGCAGATGGAGACACTGGGGGATAATTTTCTAAGGATTTATACTGATTTTTCCTGTCTGAATTTGTCGCACAGAAAGTTGCAGGCCAAATATGTGTGACATTTCTGCGACTTTAGCTTCTAGAGCATTTTTACAACATTATACATAGGTGCTGAATACATAAAAAGCGACTGTTCAGCGACAGACAAGTCGCATCGGCTGAAAGTAGGCCAGAATGTCAGTCCATGTTGGAGCAGGTTTAGATACAGTCTAAAGTATAGATCTCAAAGTCTGTGCACAGAATTTAGCAAGGGCCTCGCATCTTCTGATGCATCAGGTAGGTGCACAATAGCATAGCCTAACCCTCTGTACTTTGGTCTATATTGATGCGGGACATAGACAGCCAGCTGATGACCAATCCATTAGTGCAATGGATGGCTGGAAGCATTTGTCTTTGCCTTTGCAATACCACAGAAGCAATGCATGGTCAATGTACAGCAATGACACACCTGTGTGAACAGCCAGGAGACCCCCCCCATGTTATGTTACATAGTTACATAGTTAGTACGGTCGAAAAAAGACATATGTCCATCAAGTTCAACCAGGGAATTAAGGGGTAGGGGTGTGGCGCGATATTGGGGAAGGGATGAGATTTTATATTTCTTCATAAGCATTAATCTTATTTTGTCAATTAGGAACATTCAGCACCCACCCGCTATCAAGGCAGCTGCCTATCATGTCATGCCCTACCTGCACAGGTGTGCTGGCTACTCAAATGATCCAATTAAGGAGGCCATTTAGTCAGCAGCAGCAGAAGTCCTGTGCCTGGACGCTCCAACAGCGGCCAGACACAAGCAGAAGCAGAAGCAGCAGAAGCAGCAGCAGCACCACCTTTTGTTTTTTGGCTGCAGCAGCAGCAGCAAGGCCCACAGGGCTGGCTAGCTGGCTAGCTGGCTAGCTGGCTAGCCAGCAAGCAGGTAGCAATGAAAGTAGGAATCTTTCTTTTTAACCCTGTAAGGGGGTGGTGCACTGTACCCGAAGATACTGCCATATCGGGTCAATGCATAGGGCGACGGAAGCAAGCTTCGAAATCGGCCCCCGTTCTCAAAAATCCATTTAATATATGGTCCCCAGATAGGGGACGTATCAGATATTAAACTGATAAGAACAGATACTACACTTGATCTTAGCCAAAAGGCCGAGAAGCGATAACCGTGAAAGGGGCGGGCCCAACAAGGTCCCCTTCATGGGCACTATCACTGCTTGCTGTCAGGGAGGCTGCCAGACAATTTTCCATGCACACTCTGGGCTGGGGGGCAGTCAACCACCAGTACACACAGCAGAACCTAAACCCATACCATTATTGCTAAGCAGCAAGACAGGGGCCCATTGCACTCCCACGGGGCCTTTTTAAATGCAATCCATAACCCGGATTTGCCAGGAACCCTTCTTACTCCTCCTACTTGCATGTGACACTGGGCTTAGGATCTGCATAGGAAACACACACACAAGCACACACCTACCTTTGTTGCCTGCAGATGCCTCCTTGGCTGTCCCCAAACGGTATCAAACCAACACCCACGGGAAGCTGTAAGCATAGAGGACATGCCTGCACCCCATTGGACTTACCTGTGTGGGTTAAATCCGGGTTATTTGACAACCTATGGCGGTGATGGTTCTGCTCAGGCAGAGCAGTGCTGATGCTCCTCATAAAGCTGTCGCTGCTGTGAAGGTTCTAGGTGACATCACAAATCCCTATGGTTACATACACAACAAAGCTGGGTTGTTGTTGTTTACACTCTGCAAGGCCTGTGGAAGTGAGTGACATCATAGCACTGTAGTTCTGAGGGTTCTAGATGGATGCAACAATCTCCTGTTGCTTCTATGAAGGCCATAATAGACGACATCACCAAACAGCTCCATAGTCACATACACAGCAAAGGAGAGATGTTGTTTACACCTAGTGATGTCAGTGGTATTGAGTGACATCACAGCACAGTGCTAAGGCTCCTGGGCCTGGACACAGCAGCGGCTGCAATATCTCAACGGAGAATACGTTTATATATATGTGTGTGTGTGCGCGTATATATATATATATATATATATATATATATATATATATATATTTCTCCGCCGAAATCACTTTTAAACCCATTTCCACCTTTTTTTCCCTTCTCTTCCTCTTACTTTTTTTTCACGTTTTTTTACGTTTTTCTCCTTTTCGCCTCTTTTCTGGGCGTATTATTCTTCTTTTTCTTCTTTTTTTTCGTCTAATGCATACCCCATCAGTGCAGCAATGCTTATTCAATACCGCCAGCAGATGGAGACACTGGGGGATAATTTTCTAAGGATTTATACTGATTTTTCCTGTCTGAATTTGTCGCACAGAAAGTTGCAGGCCAAATATGTGTGACATTTCTGCGACTTTAGCTTCTAGAGCATTTTTACAACATTATACATAGGTGCTGAATACATAAAAAGCGACTGTTCAGCGACAGACAAGTCGCATCGGCTGAAAGTAGGCCAGAATGTCAGTCCATGTTGGAGCAGGTTTAGATACAGTCTAAAGTATAGATCTCAAAGTCTGTGCACAGAATTTAGCAAGGGCCTCGCACCTTCTGATGCATCAGGTAGGTGCACAATAGCATAGCCTAACCCTCTGTACTTTGGTCTATATTGATGCGGGACATAGACAGCCAGCTGATGACCAATCCATTAGTGCAATGGATGGCTGGAAGCATTTGTCTTTGCCTTTGCAATACCACAGAAGCAATGCATGGTCAATGTACAGCAATGACACACCTGTGTGAACAGCCAGGAGACCCCCCCCCATGTTATGTTACATAGTTACATAGTTAGTACGGTCGAAAAAAGACATATGTCCATCAAGTTCAACCAGGGAATTAAGGGGTAGGGGTGTGGCGCGATATTGGGGAAGGGATGAGATTTTATATTTCTTCATAAGCATTAATCTTATTTTGTCAATTAGGAACATTCAGCACCCACCCGCTATCAAGGCAGCTGCCTATCATGTCATGCCCTACCTGCACAGGTGTGCTGGCTACTCAAATGATCCAATTAAGGAGGCCATTTAGTCAGCAGCAGCAGAAGTCCTGTGCCTGGACGCTCCAACAGCGGCCAGACACAAGCAGAAGCAGAAGCAGCAGAAGCAGCAGCAGCAGCACCACCTTTTGTTTTTTGGCTGCAGCAGCAGCAGCAAGGCCCACAGGGCTGGCTAGCTGGCTAGCCAGCAAGCAGGTAGCAATGAAAGTAGGAATCTTTCTTTTTAACCCTGTAAGGGGGTGGTGCACTGTACCCGAAGATACTGCCATATCGGGTCAATGCATAGGGCGACGGAAGCAAGCTTCGAAATCGGCCCCCGTTCTCAAAAATCCATTTAATATATGGTCCCCAGATAGGGGACGTATCAGATATTAAACTGATAAGAACAGATACTACACTTGATCTTAGCCAAAAGGCCGAGAAGCGATAACCGTGAAAGGGGCGGGCCCAACAAGGTCCCCTTCATGGGCACTATCACTGCTTGCTGTCAGGGAGGCTGCCAGACAATTTTCCATGCACACTCTGGGCTGGGGGGCAGTCAACCACCAGTACACACAGCAGAACCTAAACCCATACCATTATTGCTAAGCAGCAAGACAGGGGCCCATTGCACTCCCACGGGGCCTTTTTAAATGCAATCCATAACCCGGATTTGCCAGGAACCCTTCTTACTCCTCCTACTTGCATGTGACACTGGGCTTAGGATCTGCATAGGAAACACACACACAAGCACACACCTACCTTTGTTGCCTGCAGATGCCTCCTTGGCTGTCCCCAAACGGTATCAAACCAACACCCACGGGAAGCTGTAAGCATAGAGGACATGCCTGCACCCCATTGGACTTACCTGTGTGGGTTAAATCCGGGTTATTTGACAACCTATGGCGGTGATGGTTCTGCTCAGGCAGAGCAGTGCTGATGCTCCTCATAAAGCTGTCGCTGCTGTGAAGGTTCTAGGTGACATCACAAATCCCTATGGTTACATACACAACAAAGCTGGGTTGTTGTTGTTTACACTCTGCAAGGCCTGTGGAAGTGAGTGACATCATAGCACTGTAGTTCTGAGGGTTCTAGATGGATGCAACAATCTCCTGTTGCTTCTATGAAGGCCATAATAGACGACATCACCAAACAGCTCCATAGTCACATACACAGCAAAGGAGAGATGTTGTTTACACCTAGTGATGTCAGTGGTATTGAGTGACATCACAGCACAGTGCTAAGGCTCCTGGGCCTGGACACAGCAGCGGCTGCAATATCTCAACGGAGAATACGTTTATATATATGTGTGTGTGTGCGCGTATATATATATATATATATATATATATATATATATATATATATATATATATTTCTCCGCCGAAATCACTTTTAAACCCATTTCCACCTTTTTTTCCCTTCTCTTCCTCTTACTTTTTTTTCACGTTTTTTTACGTTTTTCTCCTTTTCGCCTCTTTTCTGGGCGTATTATTCTTCTTTTTCTTCTTTTTTTTCGTCTAATGCATACCCCATCAGTGCAGCAATGCTTATTCAATACCGCCAGCAGATGGAGACACTGGGGGATAATTTTCTAAGGATTTATACTGATTTTTCCTGTCTGAATTTGTCGCACAGAAAGTTGCAGGCCAAATATGTGTGACATTTCTGCGACTTTAGCTTCTAGAGCATTTTTACAACATTATACATAGGTGCTGAATACATAAAAAGCGACTGTTCAGCGACAGACAAGTCGCATCGGCTGAAAGTAGGCCAGAATGTCAGTCCATGTTGGAGCAGGTTTAGATACAGTCTAAAGTATAGATCTCAAAGTCTGTGCACAGAATTTAGCAAGGGCCTCGCACCTTCTGATGCATCAGGTAGGTGCACAATAGCATAGCCTAACCCTCTGTACTTTGGTCTATATTGATGCGGGACATAGACAGCCAGCTGATGACCAATCCATTAGTGCAATGGATGGCTGGAAGCATTTGTCTTTGCCTTTGCAATACCACAGAAGCAATGCATGGTCAATGTACAGCAATGACACACCTGTGTGAACAGCCAGGAGACCCCCCCCATGTTATGTTACATAGTTACATAGTTAGTACGGTCGAAAAAAGACATATGTCCATCAAGTTCAACCAGGGAATTAAGGGGTAGGGGTGTGGCGCGATATTGGGGAAGGGATGAGATTTTATATTTCTTCATAAGCATTAATCTTATTTTGTCAATTAGGAACATTCAGCACCCACCCGCTATCAAGGCAGCTGCCTATCATGTCATGCCCTACCTGCACAGGTGTGCTGGCTACTCAAATGATCCAATTAAGGAGGCCATTTAGTCAGCAGCAGCAGAAGTCCTGTGCCTGGACGCTCCAACAGCGGCCAGACACAAGCAGAAGCAGAAGCAGCAGAAGCAGCAGCAGCACCACCTTTTGTTTTTTGGCTGCAGCAGCAGCAGCAAGGCCCACAGGGCTGGCTAGCTGGCTAGCCAGCAAGCAGGTAGCAATGAAAGTAGGAATCTTTCTTTTTAACCCTGTAAGGGGGTGGTGCACTGTACCCGAAGATACTGCCATATCGGGTCAATGCATAGGGCGACGGAAGCAAGCTTCGAAATCGGCCCCCGTTCTCAAAAATCCATTTAATATATGGTCCCCAGATAGGGGACGTATCAGATATTAAACTGATAAGAACAGATACTACACTTGATCTTAGCCAAAAGGCCGAGAAGCGATAACCGTGAAAGGGGCGGGCCCAACAAGGTCCCCTTCATGGGCACTATCACTGCTTGCTGTCAGGGAGGCTGCCAGACAATTTTCCATGCACACTCTGGGCTGGGGGGCAATCAACCACCAGTACACACAGCAGAACCTAAACCCATACCATTATTGCTAAGCAGCAAGACAGGGGCCCATTGCACTCCCACGGGGCCTTTTTAAATGCAATCCATAACCCGGATTTGCCAGGAACCCTTCTTACTCCTCCTACTTGCATGTGACACTGGGCTTAGGATCTGCATAGGAAACACACACACAAGCACACACCTACCTTTGTTGCCTGCAGATGCCTCCTTGGCTGTCCCCAAACGGTATCAAACCAACACCCACGGGAAGCTGTAAGCATAGAGGACATGCCTGCACCCCATTGGACTTACCTGTGTGGGTTAAATCCGGGTTATTTGACAACCTATGGCGGTGATGGTTCTGCTCAGGCAGAGCAGTGCTGATGCTCCTCATAAAGCTGTCGCTGCTGTGAAGGTTCTAGGTGACATCACAAATCCCTATGGTTACATACACAACAAAGCTGGGTTGTTGTTGTTTACACTCTGCAAGGCCTGTGGAAGTGAGTGACATCATAGCACTGTAGTTCTGAGGGTTCTAGATGGATGCAACAATCTCCTGTTGCTTCTATGAAGGCCATAATAGACGACATCACCAAACAGCTCCATAGTCACATACACAGCAAAGGAGAGATGTTGTTTACACCTAGTGATGTCAGTGGTATTGAGTGACATCACAGCACAGTGCTAAGGCTCCTGGGCCTGGACACAGCAGCGGCTGCAATATCTCAACGGAGAATACGTTTATATATATGTGTGTGTGTGCGCGTATATATATATATATATATATATATATATATATATATATATATATTTCTCCGCCGAAATCACTTTTAAACCCATTTCCACCTTTTTTTCCCTTCTCTTCCTCTTACTTTTTTTTCACGTTTTTTTACGTTTTTCTCCTTTTCGCCTCTTTTCTGGGCGTATTATTCTTCTTTTTCTTCTTTTTTTTCGTCTAATGCATACCCCATCAATGCAGCAATGCTTATTCAATACCGCCAGCAGATGGAGACACTGGGGGATAATTTTCTAAGGATTTATACTGATTTTTCCTGTCTGAATTTGTCGCACAGAAAGTTGCAGGCCAAATATGTGTGACATTTCTGCGACTTTAGCTTCTAGAGCATTTTTACAACATTATACATAGGTGCTGAATACATAAAAAGCGACTGTTCAGCGACAGACAAGTCGCATCGGCTGAAAGTAGGCCAGAATGTCAGTCCATGTTGGAGCAGGTTTAGATACAGTCTAAAGTATAGATCTCAAAGTCTGTGCACAGAATTTAGCAAGGGCCTCGCACCTTCTGATGCATCAGGTAGGTGCACAATAGCATAGCCTAACCCTCTGTACTTTGGTCTATATTGATGCGGGACATAGACAGCCAGCTGATGACCAATCCATTAGTGCAATGGATGGCTGGAAGCATTTGTCTTTGCCTTTGCAATACCACAGAAGCAATGCATGGTCAATGTACAGCAATGACACACCTGTGTGAACAGCCAGGAGACCCCCCCCATGTTATGTTACATAGTTACATAGTTAGTACGGTCGAAAAAAGACATATGTCCATTAAGTTCAACCAGGGAATTAAGGGGTAGGGGTGTGGCGCGATATTGGGGAAGGGATGAGATTTTATATTTCTTCATAAGCATTAATCTTATTTTGTCAATTAGGAACATTCAGCACCCACCCGCTATCAAGGCAGCTGCCTATCATGTCATGCCCTACCTGCACAGGTGTGCTGGCTACTCAAATGATCCAATTAAGGAGGCCATTTAGTCAGCAGCAGCAGAAGTCCTGTGCCTGGACGCTCCAACAGCGGCCAGACACAAGCAGGAGCAGAAGCAGCAGAAGCAGCAGCAGCACCACCTTTTGTTTTTTGGCTGCAGCAGCAGCAGCAAGGCCCACAGGGCTGGCTAGCTGGCTAGCCAGCAAGCAGGTAGCAATGAAAGTAGGAATCTTTCTTTTTAACCCTGTAAGGGGGTGGTGCACTGTACCCGAAGATACTGCCATATCGGGTCAATGCATAGGGCGACGGAAGCAAGCTTCGAAATCGGCCCCCGTTCTCAAAAATCCATTTAATATATGGTCCCCAGATAGGGGACGTATCAGATATTAAACTGATAAGAACAGATACTACACTTGATCTTAGCCAAAAGGCCGAGAAGCGATAACCGTGAAAGGGGCGGGCCCAACAAGGTCCCCTTCATGGGCACTATCACTGCTTGCTGTCAGGGAGGCTGCCAGACAATTTTCCATGCACACTCTGGGCTGGGGGGCAGTCAACCACCAGTACACACAGCAGAACCTAAACCCATACCATTATTGCTAAGCAGCAAGACAGGGGCCCATTGCACTCCCACGGGGCCTTTTTAAATGCAATCCATAACCCGGATTTGCCAGGAACCCTTCTTACTCCTCCTACTTGCATGTGACACTGGGCTTAGGATCTGCATAGGAAACACACACACAAGCACACACCTACCTTTGTTGCCTGCAGATGCCTCCTTGGCTGTCCCCAAACGGTATCAAACCAACACCCACGGGAAGCTGTAAGCATAGAGGACATGCCTGCACCCCATTGGACTTACCTGTGTGGGTTAAATCCGGGTTATTTGACAACCTATGGCGGTGATGGTTCTGCTCAGGCAGAGCAGTGCTGATGCTCCTCATAAAGCTGTCGCTGCTGTGAAGGTTCTAGGTGACATCACAAATCCCTATGGTTACATACACAACAAAGCTGGGTTGTTGTTGTTTACACTCTGCAAGGCCTGTGGAAGTGAGTGACATCATAGCACTGTAGTTCTGAGGGTTCTAGATGGATGCAACAATCTCCTGTTGCTTCTATGAAGGCCATAATAGACGACATCACCAAACAGCTCCATAGTCACATACACAGCAAAGGAGAGATGTTGTTTACACCTAGTGATGTCAGTGGTATTGAGTGACATCACAGCACAGTGCTAAGGCTCCTGGGCCTGGACACAGCAGCGGCTGCAATATCTCAACGGAGAATACGTTTATATATATGTGTGTGTGTGCGCGTATATATATATATATATATATATATATATATATATATATATATATTTCTCCGCCGAAATCACTTTTAAACCCATTTCCACCTTTTTTTCCCTTCTCTTCCTCTTACTTTTTTTTCACGTTTTTTTACGTTTTTCTCCTTTTCGCCTCTTTTCTGGGCGTATTATTCTTCTTTTTCTTCTTTTTTTTTCGTCTAATGCATACCCCATCAGTGCAGCAATGCTTATTCAATACCGCCAGCAGATGGAGACACTGGGGGATAATTTTCTAAGGATTTATACTGATTTTTCCTGTCTGAATTTGTCGCACAGAAAGTTGCAGGCCAAATATGTGTGACATTTCTGCGACTTTAGCTTCTAGAGCATTTTTACAACATTATACATAGGTGCTGAATACATAAAAAGCGACTGTTCAGCGACAGACAAGTCGCATCGGCTGAAAGTAGGCCAGAATGTCAGTCCATGTTGGAGCAGGTTTAGATACAGTCTAAAGTATAGATCTCAAAGTCTGTGCACAGAATTTAGCAAGGGCCTCGCACCTTCTGATGCATCAGGTAGGTGCACAATAGCATAGCCTAACCCTCTGTACTTTGGTCTATATTGATGCGGGACATAGACAGCCAGCTGATGACCAATCCATTAGTGCAATGGATGGCTGGAAGCATTTGTCTTTGCCTTTGCAATACCACAGAAGCAATGCATGGTCAATGTACAGCAATGACACACCTGTGTGAACAGCCAGGAGACCCCCCCCATGTTATGTTACATAGTTACATAGTTAGTACGGTCGAAAAAAGACATATGTCCATCAAGTTCAACCAGGGAATTAAGGGGTAGGGGTGTGGCGCGATATTGGGGAAGGGATGAGATTTTATATTTCTTCATAAGCATTAATCTTATTTTGTCAATTAGGAACATTCAGCACCCACCCGCTATCAAGGCAGCTGCCTATCATGTCATGCCCTACCTGCACAGGTGTGCTGGCTACTCAAATGATCCAATTAAGGAGGCCATTTAGTCAGCAGCAGCAGAAGTCCTGTGCCTGGACGCTCCAACAGCGGCCAGACACAAGCAGAAGCAGAAGCAGCAGAAGCAGCAGCAGCACCACCTTTTGTTTTTTGGCTGCAGCAGCAGCAGCAAGGCCCACAGGGCTGGCTAGCTGGCTAGCCAGCAAGCAGGTAGCAATGAAAGTAGGAATCTTTCTTTTTAACCCTGTAAGGGGGTGGTGCACTGTACCCGAAGATACTGCCATATCGGGTCAATGCATAGGGCGACGGAAGCAAGCTTCGAAATCGGCCCCCGTTCTCAAAAATCCATTTAATATATGGTCCCCAGATAGGGGACGTATCAGATATTAAACTGATAAGAACAGATACTACACTTGATCTTAGCCAAAAGGCCGAGAAGCGATAACCGTGAAAGGGGCGGGCCCAACAAGGTCCCCTTCATGGGCACTATCACTGCTTGCTGTCAGGGAGGCTGCCAGACAATTTTCCATGCACACTCTGGGCTGGGGGGCAGTCAACCACCAGTACACACAGCAGAACCTAAACCCATACCATTATTGCTAAGCAGCAAGACAGGGGCCCATTGCACTCCCACGGGGCCTTTTTAAATGCAATCCATAACCCGGATTTGCCAGGAACCCTTCTTACTCCTCCTACTTGCATGTGACACTGGGCTTAGGATCTGCATAGGAAACACACACACAAGCACACACCTACCTTTGTTGCCTGCAGATGCCTCCTTGGCTGTCCCCAAACGGTATCAAACCAACACCCACGGGAAGCTGTAAGCATAGAGGACATGCCTGCACCCCATTGGACTTACCTGTGTGGGTTAAATCCGGGTTATTTGACAACCTATGGCGGTGATGGTTCTGCTCAGGCAGAGCAGTGCTGATGCTCCTCATAAAGCTGTCGCTGCTGTGAAGGTTCTAGGTGACATCACAAATCCCTATGGTTACATACACAACAAAGCTGGGTTGTTGTTGTTTACACTCTGCAAGGCCTGTGGAAGTGAGTGACATCATAGCACTGTAGTTCTGAGGGTTCTAGATGGATGCAACAATCTCCTGTTGCTTCTATGAAGGCCATAATAGACGACATCACCAAACAGCTCCATAGTCACATACACAGCAAAGGAGAGATGTTGTTTACACCTAGTGATGTCAGTGGTATTGAGTGACATCACAGCACAGTGCTAAGGCTCCTGGGCCTGGACACAGCAGCGGCTGCAATATCTCAACGGAGAATACGTTTATATATATGTGTGTGTGTGCGCGTATATATATATATATATATATATATATATATATATATATATATTTCTCCGCCGAAATCACTTTTAAACCCATTTCCACCTTTTTTTCCCTTCTCTTCCTCTTACTTTTTTTTCACGTTTTTTTACGTTTTTCTCCTTTTCGCCTCTTTTCTGGGCGTATTATTCTTCTTTTTCTTCTTTTTTTTCGTCTAATGCATACCCCATCAGTGCAGCAATGCTTATTCAATACCGCCAGCAGATGGAGACACTGGGGGATAATTTTCTAAGGATTTATACTGATTTTTCCTGTCTGAATTTGTCGCACAGAAAGTTGCAGGCCAAATATGTGTGACATTTCTGCGACTTTAGCTTCTAGAGCATTTTTACAACATTATACATAGGTGCTGAATACATAAAAAGCGACTGTTCAGCGACAGACAAGTCGCATCGGCTGAAAGTAGGCCAGAATGTCAGTCCATGTTGGAGCAGGTTTAGATACAGTCTAAAGTATAGATCTCAAAGTCTGTGCACAGAATTTAGCAAGGGCCTCGCACCTTCTGATGCATCAGGTAGGTGCACAATAGCATAGCCTAACCCTCTGTACTTTGGTCTATATTGATGCGGGACATAGACAGCCAGCTGATGACCAATCCATTAGTGCAATGGATGGCTGGAAGCATTTGTCTTTGCCTTTGCAATACCACAGAAGCAATGCATGGTCAATGTACAGCAATGACACACCTGTGTGAACAGCCAGGAGACCCCCCCCATGTTATGTTACATAGTTACATAGTTAGTACGGTCGAAAAAAGACATATGTCCATCAAGTTCAACCAGGGAATTAAGGGGTAGGGGTGTGGCGCGATATTGGGGAAGGGATGAGATTTTATATTTCTTCATAAGCATTAATCTTATTTTGTCAATTAGGAACATTCAGCACCCACCCGCTATCAAGGCAGCTGCCTATCATGTCATGCCCTACCTGCACAGGTGTGCTGGCTACTCAAATGATCCAATTAAGGAGGCCATTTAGTCAGCAGCAGCAGAAGTCCTGTGCCTGGACGCTCCAACAGCGGCCAGACACAAGCAGAAGCAGAAGCAGCAGAAGCAGCAGCAGCACCACCTTTTGTTTTTTGGCTGCAGCAGCAGCAGCAAGGCCCACAGGGCTGGCTAGCTGGCTAGCCAGCAAGCAGGTAGCAATGAAAGTAGGAATCTTTCTTTTTAACCCTGTAAGGGGGTGGTGCACTGTACCCGAAGATACTGCCATATCGGGTCAATGCATAGGGCGACGGAAGCAAGCTTCGAAATCGGCCCCCGTTCTCAAAAATCCATTTAATATATGGTCCCCAGATAGGGGACGTATCAGATATTAAACTGATAAGAACAGATACTACACTTGATCTTAGCCAAAAGGCCGAGAAGCGATAACCGTGAAAGGGGCGGGCCCAACAAGGTCCCCTTCATGGGCACTATCACTGCTTGCTGTCAGGGAGGCTGCCAGACAATTTTCCATGCACACTCTGGGCTGGGGGGCAGTCAACCACCAGTACACACAGCAGAACCTAAACCCATACCATTATTGCTAAGCAGCAAGACAGGGGCCCATTGCACTCCCACGGGGCCTTTTTAAATGCAATCCATAACCCGGATTTGCCAGGAACCCTTCTTACTCCTCCTACTTGCATGTGACACTGGGCTTAGGATCTGCATAGGAAACACACACACAAGCACACACCTACCTTTGTTGCCTGCAGATGCCTCCTTGGCTGTCCCCAAACGGTATCAAACCAACACCCACGGGAAGCTGTAAGCATAGAGGACATGCCTGCACCCCATTGGACTTACCTGTGTGGGTTAAATCCGGGTTATTTGACAACCTATGGCGGTGATGGTTCTGCTCAGGCAGAGCAGTGCTGATGCTCCTCATAAAGCTGTCGCTGCTGTGAAGGTTCTAGGTGACATCACAAATCCCTATGGTTACATACACAACAAAGCTGGGTTGTTGTTGTTTACACTCTGCAAGGCCTGTGGAAGTGAGTGACATCATAGCACTGTAGTTCTGAGGGTTCTAGATGGATGCAACAATCTCCTGTTGCTTCTATGAAGGCCATAATAGACGACATCACCAAACAGCTCCATAGTCACATACACAGCAAAGGAGAGATGTTGTTTACACCTAGTGATGTCAGTGGTATTGAGTGACATCACAGCACAGTGCTAAGGCTCCTGGGCCTGGACACAGCAGCGGCTGCAATATCTCAACGGAGAATACGTTTATATATATGTGTGTGTGTGCGCGTATATATATATATATATATATATATATATATATATATATATATATTTCTCCGCCGAAATCACTTTTAAACCCATTTCCACCTTTTTTTCCCTTCTCTTCCTCTTACTTTTTTTTCACGTTTTTTTACGTTTTTCTCCTTTTCGCCTCTTTTCTGGGCGTATTATTCTTCTTTTTCTTCTTTTTTTTCGTCTAATGCATACCCCATCAGTGCAGCAATGCTTATTCAATACCGCCAGCAGATGGAGACACTGGGGGATAATTTTCTAAGGATTTATACTGATTTTTCCTGTCTGAATTTGTCGCACAGAAAGTTGCAGGCCAAATATGTGTGACATTTCTGCGACTTTAGCTTCTAGAGCATTTTTACAACATTATACATAGGTGCTGAATACATAAAAAGCGACTGTTCAGCGACAGACAAGTCGCATCGGCTGAAAGTAGGCCAGAATGTCAGTCCATGTTGGAGCAGGTTTAGATACAGTCTAAAGTATAGATCTCAAAGTCTGTGCACAGAATTTAGCAAGGGCCTCGCACCTTCTGATGCATCAGGTAGGTGCACAATAGCATAGCCTAACCCTCTGTACTTTGGTCTATATTGATGCGGGACATAGACAGCCAGCTGATGACCAATCCATTAGTGCAATGGATGGCTGGAAGCATTTGTCTTTGCCTTTGCAATACCACAGAAGCAATGCATGGTCAATGTACAGCAATGACACACCTGTGTGAACAGCCAGGAGACCCCCCCCATGTTATGTTACATAGTTACATAGTTAGTACGGTCGAAAAAAGACATATGTCCATTAAGTTCAACCAGGGAATTAAGGGGTAGGGGTGTGGCGCGATATTGGGGAAGGGATGAGATTTTATATTTCTTCATAAGCATTAATCTTATTTTGTCAATTAGGAACATTCAGCACCCACCCGCTATCAAGGCAGCTGCCTATCATGTCATGCCCTACCTGCACAGGTGTGCTGGCTACTCAAATGATCCAATTAAGGAGGCCATTTAGTCAGCAGCAGCAGAAGTCCTGTGCCTGGACGCTCCAACAGCGGCCAGACACAAGCAGGAGCAGAAGCAGCAGAAGCAGCAGCAGCACCACCTTTTGTTTTTTGGCTGCAGCAGCAGCAGCAAGGCCCACAGGGCTGGCTAGCTGGCTAGCCAGCAAGCAGGTAGCAATGAAAGTAGGAATCTTTCTTTTTAACCCTGTAAGGGGGTGGTGCACTGTACCCGAAGATACTGCCATATCGGGTCAATGCATAGGGCGACGGAAGCAAGCTTCGAAATCGGCCCCCGTTCTCAAAAATCCATTTAATATATGGTCCCCAGATAGGGGACGTATCAGATATTAAACTGATAAGAACAGATACTACACTTGATCTTAGCCAAAAGGCCGAGAAGCGATAACCGTGAAAGGGGCGGGCCCAACAAGGTCCCCTTCATGGGCACTATCACTGCTTGCTGTCAGGGAGGCTGCCAGACAATTTTCCATGCACACTCTGGGCTGGGGGGCAGTCAACCACCAGTACACACAGCAGAACCTAAACCCATACCATTATTGCTAAGCAGCAAGACAGGGGCCCATTGCACTCCCACGGGGCCTTTTTAAATGCAATCCATAACCCGGATTTGCCAGGAACCCTTCTTACTCCTCCTACTTGCATGTGACACTGGGCTTAGGATCTGCATAGGAAACACACACACAAGCACACACCTACCTTTGTTGCCTGCAGATGCCTCCTTGGCTGTCCCCAAACGGTATCAAACCAACACCCACGGGAAGCTGTAAGCATAGAGGACATGCCTGCACCCCATTGGACTTACCTGTGTGGGTTAAATCCGGGTTATTTGACAACCTATGGCGGTGATGGTTCTGCTCAGGCAGAGCAGTGCTGATGCTCCTCATAAAGCTGTCGCTGCTGTGAAGGTTCTAGGTGACATCACAAATCCCTATGGTTACATACACAACAAAGCTGGGTTGTTGTTGTTTACACTCTGCAAGGCCTGTGGAAGTGAGTGACATCATAGCACTGTAGTTCTGAGGGTTCTAGATGGATGCAACAATCTCCTGTTGCTTCTATGAAGGCCATAATAGACGACATCACCAAACAGCTCCATAGTCACATACACAGCAAAGGAGAGATGTTGTTTACACCTAGTGATGTCAGTGGTATTGAGTGACATCACAGCACAGTGCTAAGGCTCCTGGGCCTGGACACAGCAGCGGCTGCAATATCTCAACGGAGAATACGTTTATATATATGTGTGTGTGTGCGCGTATATATATATATATATATATATATATATATATATATATATATATATATATATTTCTCCGCCGAAATCACTTTTAAACCCATTTCCACCTTTTTTTCCCTTCTCTTCCTCTTACTTTTTTTTCACGTTTTTTTACGTTTTTCTCCTTTTCGCCTCTTTTCTGGGCGTATTATTCTTCTTTTTCTTCTTTTTTTTTCGTCTAATGCATACCCCATCAGTGCAGCAATGCTTATTCAATACCGCCAGCAGATGGAGACACTGGGGGATAATTTTCTAAGGATTTATACTGATTTTTCCTGTCTGAATTTGTCGCACAGAAAGTTGCAGGCCAAATATGTGTGACATTTCTGCGACTTTAGCTTCTAGAGCATTTTTACAACATTATACATAGGTGCTGAATACATAAAAAGCGACTGTTCAGCGACAGACAAGTCGCATCGGCTGAAAGTAGGCCAGAATGTCAGTCCATGTTGGAGCAGGTTTAGATACAGTCTAAAGTATAGATCTCAAAGTCTGTGCACAGAATTTAGCAAGGGCCTCGCACCTTCTGATGCATCAGGTAGGTGCACAATAGCATAGCCTAACCCTCTGTACTTTGGTCTATATTGATGCGGGACATAGACAGCCAGCTGATGACCAATCCATTAGTGCAATGGATGGCTGGAAGCATTTGTCTTTGCCTTTGCAATACCACAGAAGCAATGCATGGTCAATGTACAGCAATGACACACCTGTGTGAACAGCCAGGAGACCCCCCCCATGTTATGTTACATAGTTACATAGTTAGTACGGTCGAAAAAAGACATATGTCCATCAAGTTCAACCAGGGAATTAAGGGGTAGGGGTGTGGCGCGATATTGGGGAAGGGATGAGATTTTATATTTCTTCATAAGCATTAATCTTATTTTGTCAATTAGGAACATTCAGCACCCACCCGCTATCAAGGCAGCTGCCTATCATGTCATGCCCTACCTGCACAGGTGTGCTGGCTACTCAAATGATCCAATTAAGGAGGCCATTTAGTCAGCAGCAGCAGAAGTCCTGTGCCTGGACGCTCCAACAGCGGCCAGACACAAGCAGAAGCAGAAGCAGCAGAAGCAGCAGCAGCACCACCTTTTGTTTTTTGGCTGCAGCAGCAGCAGCAAGGCCCACAGGGCTGGCTAGCTGGCTAGCCAGCAAGCAGGTAGCAATGAAAGTAGGAATCTTTCTTTTTAACCCTGTAAGGGGGTGGTGCACTGTACCCGAAGATACTGCCATATCGGGTCAATGCATAGGGCGACGGAAGCAAGCTTCGAAATCGGCCCCCGTTCTCAAAAATCCATTTAATATATGGTCCCCAGATAGGGGACGTATCAGATATTAAACTGATAAGAACAGATACTACACTTGATCTTAGCCAAAAGGCCGAGAAGCGATAACCGTGAAAGGGGCGGGCCCAACAAGGTCCCCTTCATGGGCACTATCACTGCTTGCTGTCAGGGAGGCTGCCAGACAATTTTCCATGCACACTCTGGGCTGGGGGGCAGTCAACCACCAGTACACACAGCAGAACCTAAACCCATACCATTATTGCTAAGCAGCAAGACAGGGGCCCATTGCACTCCCACGGGGCCTTTTTAAATGCAATCCATAACCCGGATTTGCCAGGAACCCTTCTTACTCCTCCTACTTGCATGTGACACTGGGCTTAGGATCTGCATAGGAAACACACACACAAGCACACACCTACCTTTGTTGCCTGCAGATGCCTCCTTGGCTGTCCCCAAACGGTATCAAACCAACACCCACGGGAAGCTGTAAGCATAGAGGACATGCCTGCACCCCATTGGACTTACCTGTGTGGGTTAAATCCGGGTTATTTGACAACCTATGGCGGTGATGGTTCTGCTCAGGCAGAGCAGTGCTGATGCTCCTCATAAAGCTGTCGCTGCTGTGAAGGTTCTAGGTGACATCACAAATCCCTATGGTTACATACACAACAAAGCTGGGTTGTTGTTGTTTACACTCTGCAAGGCCTGTGGAAGTGAGTGACATCATAGCACTGTAGTTCTGAGGGTTCTAGATGGATGCAACAATCTCCTGTTGCTTCTATGAAGGCCATAATAGACGACATCACCAAACAGCTCCATAGTCACATACACAGCAAAGGAGAGATGTTGTTTACACCTAGTGATGTCAGTGGTATTGAGTGACATCACAGCACAGTGCTAAGGCTCCTGGGCCTGGACACAGCAGCGGCTGCAATATCTCAACGGAGAATACGTTTATATATATGTGTGTGTGTGCGCGTATATATATATATATATATATATACATATATATATATATATATATATATATATATATATATATATATATATATTCTCCGCCGAAATCACTTTTAAACCCATTTCCACCTTTTTTTCCCTTCTCTTCCTCTTACTTTTTTTTCACGTTTTTTTACGTTTTTCTCCTTTTCGCCTCTTTTCTGGGCGTATTATTCTTCTTTTTCTTCTTTTTTTTCGTCTAATGCATACCCCATCAGTGCAGCAATGCTTATTCAATACCGCCAGCAGATGGAGACACTGGGGGATAATTTTCTAAGGATTTATACTGATTTTTCCTGTCTGAATTTGTCGCACAGAAAGTTGCAGGCCAAATATGTGTGACATTTCTGCGACTTTAGCTTCTAGAGCATTTTTACAACATTATACATAGGTGCTGAATACATAAAAAGCGACTGTTCAGCGACAGACAAGTCGCATCGGCTGAAAGTAGGCCAGAATGTCAGTCCATGTTGGAGCAGGTTTAGATACAGTCTAAAGTATAGATCTCAAAGTCTGTGCACAGAATTTAGCAAGGGCCTCGCACCTTCTGATGCATCAGGTAGGTGCACAATAGCATAGCCTAACCCTCTGTACTTTGGTCTATATTGATGCGGGACATAGACAGCCAGCTGATGACCAATCCATTAGTGCAATGGATGGCTGGAAGCATTTGTCTTTGCCTTTGCAATACCACAGAAGCAATGCATGGTCAATGTACAGCAATGACACACCTGTGTGAACAGCCAGGAGACCCCCCCCATGTTATGTTACATAGTTACATAGTTAGTACGGTCGAAAAAAGACATATGTCCATCAAGTTCAACCAGGGAATTAAGGGGTAGGGGTGTGGCGCGATATTGGGGAAGGGATGAGATTTTATATTTCTTCATAAGCATTAATCTTATTTTGTCAATTAGGAACATTCAGCACCCACCCGCTATCAAGGCAGCTGCCTATCATGTCATGCCCTACCTGCACAGGTGTGCTGGCTACTCAAATGATCCAATTAAGGAGGCCATTTAGTCAGCAGCAGCAGAAGTCCTGTGCCTGGACGCTCCAACAGCGGCCAGACACAAGCAGAAGCAGAAGCAGCAGAAGCAGCAGCAGCACCTTTTGTTTTTTGGCTGCAGCAGCAGCAGCAAGGCCCACAGGGCTGGCTAGCTGGCTAGCCAGCAAGCAGGTAGCAATGAAAGTAGGAATCTTTCTTTTTAACCCTGTAAGGGGGTGGTGCACTGTACCCGAAGATACTGCCATATCGGGTCAATGCATAGGGCGACGGAAGCAAGCTTCGAAATCGGCCCCCGTTCTCAAAAATCCATTTAATATATGGTCCCCAGATAGGGGACGTATCAGATATTAAACTGATAAGAACAGATACTACACTTGATCTTAGCCAAAAGGCCGAGAAGCGATAACCGTGAAAGGGGCGGGCCCAACAAGGTCCCCTTCATGGGCACTATCACTGCTTGCTGTCAGGGAGGCTGCCAG
The DNA here is from genome assembly GCF_029499605.1 of Hyla sarda. Classification (NCBI taxonomy): domain Eukaryota; kingdom Metazoa; phylum Chordata; class Amphibia; order Anura; family Hylidae; genus Hyla; species Hyla sarda. The sequence goes on along the minus strand of NW_026609006.1, from coordinate 3,967 downwards.
ACAATTTTCCATGCACACTCTGGGCTGGGGGGCAGTCAACCACCAGTACACACAGCAGAACCTAAACCCATACCATTATTGCTAAGCAGCAAGACAGGGGCCCATTGCACTCCCACGGGGCCTTTTTAAATGCAATCCATAACCCAGATTTGCCAGGAACCCTTCTTACTCCTCCTACTTGCATGTGACACTGGGCTTAGGATCTGCATAGGAAACACACACACAAGCACACACCTACCTTTGTTGCCTGCAGATGCCTCCTTGGCTGTCCCCAAACGGTATCAAACCAACACCCACGGGAAGCTGTAAGCATAGAGGACATGCCTGCACCCCATTGGACTTACCTGTGTGGGTTAAATCCGGGTTATTTGACAACCTATGGCGGTGATGGTTCTGCTCAGGCAGAGCAGTGCTGATGCTCCTCATAAAGCTGTCGCTGCTGTGAAGGTTCTAGGTGACATCACAAATCCCTATGGTTACATACACAACAAAGCTGGGTTGTTGTTGTTTACACTCTGCAAGGCCTGTGGAAGTGAGTGACATCATAGCACTGTAGTTCTGAGGGTTCTAGATGGATGCAACAATCTCCTGTTGCTTCTATGAAGGCCATAATAGACGACATCACCAAACAGCTCCATAGTCACATACACAGCAAAGGAGAGATGTTGTTTACACCTAGTGATGTCAGTGGTATTGAGTGACATCACAGCACAGTGCTAAGGCTCCTGGGCCTGGACACAGCAGCGGCTGCAATATCTCAACGGAGAATACGTTTATATATATGTGTGTGTGTGCGCGTATATATATATATATATATATATATATATATATATATATATATTCTCCGCCGAAATCACTTTTAAACCCATTTCCACCTTTTTTTCCCTTCTCTTCCTCTTACTTTTTTTTCACGTTTTTTTACGTTTTTCTCCTTTTCGCCTCTTTTCTGGGCGTATTATTCTTCTTTTTCTTCTTTTTTTTCGTCTAATGCATACCCCATCAGTGCAGCAATGCTTATTCAATACCGCCAGCAGATGGAGACACTGGGGGATAATTTTCTAAGGATTTATACTGATTTTTCCTGTCTGAATTTGTCGCACAGAAAGTTGCAGGCCAAATATGTGTGACATTTCTGCGACTTTAGCTTCTAGAGCATTTTTACAACATTATACATAGGTGCTGAATACATAAAAAGCGACTGTTCAGCGACAGACAAGTCGCATCGGCTGAAAGTAGGCCAGAATGTCAGTCCATGTTGGAGCAGGTTTAGATACAGTCTAAAGTATAGATCTCAAAGTCTGTGCACAGAATTTAGCAAGGGCCTCGCACCTTCTGATGCATCAGGTAGGTGCACAATAGCATAGCCTAACCCTCTGTACTTTGGTCTATATTGATGCGGGACATAGACAGCCAGCTGATGACCAATCCATTAGTGCAATGGATGGCTGGAAGCATTTGTCTTTGCCTTTGCAATACCACAGAAGCAATGCATGGTCAATGTACAGCAATGACACACCTGTGTGAACAGCCAGGAGACCCCCCCCATGTTATGTTACATAGTTACATAGTTAGTACGGTCGAAAAAAGACATATGTCCATCAAGTTCAACCAGGGAATTAAGGGGTAGGGGTGTGGCGCGATATTGGGGAAGGGATGAGATTTTATATTTCTTCATAAGCATTAATCTTATTTTGTCAATTAGGAACATTCAGCACCCACCCGCTATCAAGGCAGCTGCCTATCATGTCATGCCCTACCTGCACAGGTGTGCTGGCTACTCAAATGATCCAATTAAGGAGGCCATATAGTCAGCAGCAGCAGAAGTCCTGTGCCTGGACGCTCCAACAGCGGCCAGACACAAGCAGAAGCAGAAGCAGCAGAAGCAGCAGCAGCACCACCTTTTGTTTTTTGGCTGCAGCAGCAGCAGCAGCAAGGCCCACAGGGCTGGCTAGCTGGCTAGCCAGCAAGCAGGTAGCAATGAAAGTAGGAATCTTTCTTTTTAACCCTGTAAGGGGGTGGTGCACTGTACCCGAAGATACTGCCATATCGGGTCAATGCATAGGGCGACGGAAGCAAGCTTCGAAATCGGCCCCCGTTCTCAAAAATCCATTTAATATATGGTCCCCAGATAGGGGACGTATCAGATATTAAACTGATAAGAACAGATACTACACTTGATCTTAGCCAAAAGGCCGAGAAGCGATAACCGTGAAAGGGGCGGGCCCAACAAGGTCCCCTTCATGGGCACTATCACTGCTTGCTGTCAGGGAGGCTGCCAGACAATTTTCCATGCACACTCTGGGCTGGGGGGCAGTCAACCACCAGTACACACTGCAGAACCTAAACCCATACCATTATTGCTAAGCAGCAAGACAGGGGCCCATTGCACTCCCACGGGGCCTTTTTAAATGCAATCCATAACCCGGATTTGCCAGGAACCCTTCTTACTCCTCCTACTTGCATGTGACACTGGGCTTAGGATCTGCATAGGAAACACACACACAAGCACACACCTACCTTTGTTGCCTGCAGATGCCTCCTTGGCTGTCCCCAAACGGTATCAAACCAACACCCACGGGAAGCTGTAAGCATAGAGGACATGCCTGCACCCCATTGGACTTACCTGTGTGGGTTAAATCCGGGTTATTTGACAACCTATGGCGGTGATGGTTCTGCTCAGGCAGAGCAGTGCTGATGCTCCTCATAAAGCTGTCGCTGCTGTGAAGGTTCTAGGTGACATCACAAATCCCTATGGTTACATACACAACAAAGCTGGGTTGTTGTTGTTTACACTCTGCAAGGCCTGTGGAAGTGAGTGACATCATAGCACTGTAGTTCTGAGGGTTCTAGATGGATGCAACAATCTCCTGTTGCTTCTATGAAGGCCATAATAGACGACATCACCAAACAGCTCCATAGTCACATACACAGCAAAGGAGAGATGTTGTTTACACCTAGTGATGTCAGTGGTATTGAGTGACATCACAGCACAGTGCTAAGGCTCCTGGGCCTGGACACAGCAGCGGCTGCAATATCTCAACGGAGAATACGTTTATATATATGTGTGTGTGTGCGCGTATATATATATATATATATATATATATATATATATATATATATATATATATATATTTCTCCGCCGAAATCACTTTTAAACCCATTTCCACCTTTTTTTCCCTTCTCTTCCTCTTACTTTTTTTTCACGTTTTTTTACGTTTTTCTCCTTTTCGCCTCTTTTCTGGGCGTATTATTCTTCTTTTTCTTCTTTTTTTTCGTCTAATGCATACCCCATCAGTGCAGCAATGCTTATTCAATACCGCCAGCAGATGGAGACACTGGGGGATAATTTTCTAAGGATTTATACTGATTTTTCCTGTCTGAATTTGTCGCACAGAAAGTTGCAGGCCAAATATGTGTGACATTTCTGCGACTTTAGCTTCTAGAGCATTTTTACAACATTATACATAGGTGCTGAATACATAAAAAGCGACTGTTCAGCGACAGACAAGTCGCATCGGCTGAAAGTAGGCCAGAATGTCAGTCCATGTTGGAGCAGGTTTAGATACAGTCTAAAGTATAGATCTCAAAGTCTGTGCACAGAATTTAGCAAGGGCCTCGCACCTTCTGATGCATCAGGTAGGTGCACAATAGCATAGCCTAACCCTCTGTACTTTGGTCTATATTGATGCGGGACATAGACAGCCAGCTGATGACCAATCCATTAGTGCAATGGATGGCTGGAAGCATTTGTCTTTGCCTTTGCAATACCACAGAAGCAATGCATGGTCAATGTACAGCAATGACACACCTGTGTGAACAGCCAGGAGACCCCCCCCATGTTATGTTACATAGTTACATAGTTAGTACGGTCGAAAAAAGACATATGTCCATCAAGTTCAACCAGGGAATTAAGGGGTAGGGGTGTGGCGCGATATTGGGGAAGGGATGAGATTTTATATTTCTTCAT
>NW_026609005.1:0-44135 GCF_029499605.1 Hyla sarda | reverse complement strand
TGGCTCGCTCGCTTGCTCTCATGTCTGGCTCGCTCGCTCTCATATCTGGCTCGCTCGCTTGCTCTCATGTCTGGCTCGCTCGCTCTCATATCTTACTCGCTCGCTTGCTCTCATGTCTGGCTCGCTTGCTCTCATATCTGGCTCGCTCGCTTGCTCTCTTGTCTGGTTCGCTCTCTTATCTGGCTCGCTCTCATATCTTGCTCGCTCGCTTGCTCTCATGTCTGGCTCGCTCTCATATCTGGCTCGCTCGCTTGCTCTCATGTCTGGCTCACTCGCTCTCATATCTGGCTCGCTCGCTTGCTCTCATGTCTGGCTCGCTCGCTCTCATATCTGGCTCGCTCGATTGCTCTCATGTCTGGCTCACTCGCTCTCATATCTGGCTCGCTCGCTTGCTCTCATGTCTGGCTCGCTCTCGCTCGCTTGCTCTCATGTCTGGCTCACTCACTCTCATATCTGGCTTGCTCGCTTGCTCTCATGTCTGGCTCGCTCGCTCTCATATCTGGCTCGCTCGCTTGCTCTCATGTCTGGCTCGCTCGCTCTCATATCTGGCTCGCTCTTTTGCTCTCTTGTCTGGTTCACTCTCTTATCTGGCTCGCTCTTATATCTTGCTCGCTCGCTTGCTCTCATGTCTGGCTCGCTCTCATATCTCACTCGCTCGCTTGCTCTCATTTCTGGCTCGATCGCACTCATGTCTGGCTCGCTCGCTTGCTCTCATGTCTGGCTCGCTTGCTCTCATATCTGGCTCGCTCGCTTGCTCTCATGTCTGGCTCGCTCGCTCTCATATCTGGCTCGCACGATTGCTCTCATGTCTGGCTCGCTTGCTCTCATACCTGGCTCGCTCGCTTGCTCTCATGTCTGGCTCGCTCGCTCTCATATCTGGCTTGCTCGCTCGCATATGTGTCTCGCTCGCTTGCTCTCTTGTCTGGCTCACTCTCTTATCTGGCTCGCTCGCATATCTGGCTCGCTCGCTTGCTCTCTTGTCTGGCTCGCTCTCTTATCTGACTCGCTCGCTCGCATATCTGGCTCGCTCGCTTGCTCTCATCTGGCTCGCTCGCTTGCTCTCATATCTGCCTCGCTCACTTGCTCTCTTGTCTGGCTCGCTCTCTTATCTGGCTAGCTCGCATATGTGGCTCGCTCGATCTCATATCTTGCTCGCTGGCTTGCTCTCATGTCTGGCTCACTCGCTCTCATATCTGGCTCGCTCGCTTGTTCTCATGTCTGGCTCGCTCGCTCTCATATCTTGCTCGCTCGCTTGCTCTCATGTCTGTCTCGCTCGCTCTCCTATCTGGCTCGCTCGCTTGCTCTCATGTCTGGCTCGCCCTCTCTCATATCTGGCTCGCTCGCTTGCTCTCTTGTCTGGTTCGCTCTCTTATCTGGCTCGCTCGCTTGCATATCTGGCTCGCTCGCTTGCTCTCATATCTGGCTCGCTTGCTTGCTCTCTTGTCTGGCTCGCTCTCTTATCTCGCTCGCTCTCATATCTGGCTCGCTCGCTCGCTTGCATATCTGGCTCGCTCGCTTGCTCTCATATCTGGCTCGCTTGCTTGCTCTCTTGTCTGGCTCGCTCTCTTATCTCGCTCGCTCTCATATCTGGCTCGCTCGCTTGCTCTCATATCTGGCTCGCTTGCTTGCTCTTTTGTCTCGCTCGCTCTCTTATCTCGCTCGCTCTCATATCTGGCTCGCTCGCTTGCTCTCATATCTTGCTCGCTCGCTTGCTCTCATGTCTGGCTCGCTCTCTCTCATATCTGGCTCGCTCGCTTGCTCTCATGTCTGGCTCGCTCGCTTGCTCTCATGTCTGGCTCGCTCACTCTCATATCTGGCTCGCTCGCTTGCTCTCATGTCTGGCTCGCTCGCTCTCATATCTGGCTCGCTCGCTTGCTCTCTTGTCTGGCACTCTCTCTTATCTGGCTCGCTCTCATATCTGGCTCGCTCGCTTGCTCTCATATCCGGCTAGCTTGCTTGCTCTCTTGTCTGGCTCGCTCTCTTATCTGGCTCGCTCTCTTATCTGGCTCGCTCGCTCGCATTTCTGGCTCGCTCGCTTATCTGGCTCGCTCGCTCACATATCTTGCTCGCTCATTTGCTCTCATGTCTGGCTCGCTCGCTCTCATATCTGGCTCGCTCGCTTGCTCTCACATCTGGCTCGCTTGCTTGCTCTCATATCTGGCTTGCTCGCTTGCTCTTATATCTGGCTCGCTCGCTTGCTCTCTTGTCTGGCTCGCTCTCTTATCTGGCTCTCTCGCTCGCATATCTGGCTCGCTCGCTTGCTCTCATGTCTGGCTCGCTCGCTCTCATTTCTGGCTCGCTCGCTTGCTCTCATGTCTGGCTCGCTCGCTCTCATATCTGGCTCGCTCGCTTGCTCTCATGTCTGGTTCGCTCGCTCTCATTTCTGGCTCGCTCGCTTGCTCTCTTGTCTGGTTCGCTCTCTTATCTGGCTCGCTCTCATATCTGGCTCGCTCGCACTCATATCTGGCTCGCTCGCCTGCTCTCTTGTCTGGTTCGCTCTCTTATCTGGCTCGCTCTCATATCTGGCTCGCTCTCTTGCTCTCATGTCTGGCTCGCTCTCATATCTGGCTCGCTCGCTTGCTCTCATGTCTGGCTCGCTCGCTCTCATATCTGGCTCGCTCGCTTGCTCTCATGTCTGGCTCGCTCGCTCTCATATCTGGCTCGCTCTTTTCAGCAATTAGTCCAACAGCACTCACGGGTTCAAGTAAAAAACACAGCGGTGTTTATTTAAACCATGTTCAAATGCAACGTTTCAGTGATATCCACCACCTTTTTCAAGCATGGCTCGCTCTTTTGCTCTCTTGTCTGGTTCGCTCTCATATCTGGCTCGCTCTCATATCTTGCTCGCTTCCATATCTGGCTCGCTCGCTTGCTCTCATGTCTGGCTCGCTCGCTCTCATATCTGGCTCGCTCGCTTGCTCTCATGTCTGGCTCGCTCGCTCTCATATCTTACTCGCTCGCTTGCTCTCATGTCTGGCTCGCTCGCTCTCATATCTTGCTCGCTCGCATGCTCTCATGTCTGGTTCGCTCGCTCTCATTTCTGGCTCGCTCGCTTGCTCTCATGTCTGGCTCGCTCGCTCTCATATCTGGCTCGCTCAATTGCACTCATGTCTGGCTCACTCGCTCTCATATCTGGCTCGCTCGCTTGCTCTCATGTCTGGTTCACTCGCTCTCATATCTGGCTTGCTCGCTTGCTCTCATGTCTGGCTCGCTCGCTCTCATATCTTGCTCGCTCGCTTGCTCTCATGTCTGGCTCGCTCGCTCTCATATCTGGCTCGCTCGCTTGCTCTCATGTCTGGCTCGCTCGCTCTCATATCTGGCTCGCTCTTTTGCTCTCTTGTCTGGTTCGCTCTCTTATCTGGCTCGCTCTTATATCTTGTTCGCTCGCTTGCTCTCATGTCTGGCTCGCTCTCATATCACACTCGCTCGCTTGCTCTCATTTCTGGCTCGATCGCACTCATGTCTGGCTCGCTCGCTTGCTCTCATGTCTGGCTCGCTTGCTCTCATATCTGGCTCGCTCGCTTGCTCTCATGTCTGGCTCGCTCTCATATCTGGCTCGCTTGCTCTCATACCTGGCTCGCTCGCTTGCTCTCATGTCTGGCTCGCTTGCTCTCATATCTGGCTTGCTCGCTCGCATATCTGTCTCGCTCGCTTGCTCTCTTGTCTGGCTCACTCTCTTATCTGGCTCGCTCGCATATCTGGCTCGCTCGCTTGCTCTCTTGTCTGGCTCGCTCTATTATCTGACTCGCTCGCTCGCATATCTGGCTCGCTCGCTTGCTCTCATCTGGCTCGCTCGCTTGCTCTCATATCTGGCTCGCTCGCTTGCTCTCATATCTGGCTCGCTCACTTGCTCTCTTGTCTGGCTCGCTCTCTTATCTGGCTCGCTCGCATATGTGGCTCGCTCGATCTCATATCTTGCTCGCTGGCTTGCTCTCATGTCTGGCTCACTCGCTATCATATCTGGCTCGCTCGCTTGTTCTCATGTCTGGCTCGCTCGCTCTCATATCTTGCTCGCTCGCTTGCTCTCATGTCTGTCTCGCTCGCTCTCCTATCTTGCTCGCTCGCTTGCTCTCATGTCTGGCTCGCTCGCGCTCATATCTGGCTCGCTCGCTTGCTCTCATGTCTGGCTCGCTCTCTCTCATATCTGGCTCGCTCGCTTGCTCTCTTGTCTGGTTCGCTCTCTTATCTGGCTCGCTCGCTTGCATATCTGGCTCGCTCGCTTTCTCTCATATCTGGCTTGCTTGCTTGCTCTCTTGTCTGGCTCGCTCTCTTATCTCGCTCGCTCTCATATCTGGCTCGCTCGCTTGCTCTCATATCTGGCTCGCTCACTTGCTCTCTTTTCTGGCTCGCTCTCTTATCTGACTTGCCTGCATATCTGGCTCGCTCGATCTCATATTTTGCTCGCTCGCTTGCTCTCATGTCTGACTCACTCGCTCTCATATCTGGCTCGCTCGCTTGCTCTCATGTCTGGCTCGCTCAATCTCATATCTTGCTCGCTTGCTTGCTCTCATGTCTGGCTCGCTCGCTCTCCTATCTGGCTCGCTCGCTTGCTCTCATGTCTGGCTCGCTCGCTCTCATATCTGGCTCGCTCGCTTGCTCTCATGTCTGGCTCGCTCGCTCTCATATCTTGCTCGCTCGCTTGCTCTCATGTCTGGCTCGCTCGCTCTCATTTCTGGCTCGCTCGCTTGCTCTCATGTCTGGCTCGCTCGCTCTCATATCTGGCTCACTCGCTTGCTCTCATGTCTGGCTCTCTCGCTCTCATATCTGGCTCGCTCGCTTGCTCTCTTGTCTGGTTCGCTCTCTTATCTGGCTCGCTCTCATATCTGGCTCGCTCGCTTGCTCTCATATCTGGCTCGCTCGCTTGCTCTCATGTCTGGCCCGCTCGCTCTCATATCTGGCTCGCTCGCTTGCTCTCATGTCTAGCTCGCTCGCTCTCATATCTGGCTCGCTCGCTTGCTCTCATGTCTGGCTCACTCGCTCTCATATCTGGCTTGCTCGCTTGCTCTCATGTCTGGCTCGCTCGCTCTCATATCTTGCTCGCTCGCTTTCTCTCATGTCTGGCTCGCTCGCTCTCATATCTGGCTCGCTCGCTTGCTCTCATGTCTGGCTCGCTCGCTCTCATATCCGGCTCGCTCTTTTCAGCAATAAGTCCAACAGCACTCACGGGTTCAAGTAAAAAACACAACGGTGTTTATTTAAACCATGTTCAAATGCAACGTTTCAGTGATATCCACCACCTTTTTCAAGCATGGCTCGCTCTTTTGCTCTCTTGTCTGGTTCGCTCTCATATCTGGCTCGCTCTCATATCTTGTTCGCTCGCTTCCATATCTGGCTCGCTCGCTTGCTCTCATGTCTGGCTCGCTCGCTCTCATATCTGGCTCGCTCGCTTGCTCTCATGTCTGGCTCGCTCGCTCTCATATCTTACTCGCTCGCTTGCTCTCATGTCTGGCTCGCTTGCTCTCATATCTGGCTCGCTCGCTTCCTCTCTTGTCTGGTTCACTCTCTTATCTGGCTCGCTCTCATATCTTGCTCGCTCGCTTGCTCTCATGTCTGGCTCGCTCTCATATCTGGCTCGCTCGCTTGCTCTCATGTCTGGCTCGCTCGCTCTCATATCTGGCTCGCTCGCTCGCTTGCTCTCATGTCTGGTTCGCTCGCTCTCATTTCTGGCTCGCTCGCTTGCTCTCTTGTCTGGTTCGCTCTCTTATCTGGCTCGCTCTCATATCTGGCTCGCTCGCTCTCATATCTGGCTCGCTTGCCTGCTCTCTTGTCTGGTTCGCTCTCTTATCTGGCTCGCTCTCATATCTGGCTCGCTCGCTTGCTCTCATGTCTGGCTCGCTCTCATATCTGGCTCGCTCGCTTGCTCTCATGTCTGGCTCGCTCGCTCTCATATCTGGCTCGCTCGCTTGCTCTCATGTCTGGCTCGCTAGCTCTCATATCTGGCTCGCTCTTTTCAGCAATTAGTCCAACAGCACTCACGGGTTCAAGTAAAAAACACAACGGTGTTTATTTAAACCATGTTCAAATGCAACGTTTCAGTGATATCCACCACCTTTTTCAAGCATGGCTCGCTCTTTTGCTCTCTTGTCTGGTTCGCTCTCATATCTGGCTCGCTCTCATATCTTGCTCGCTTCCATATCTGGCTCGCTCGCTTGCTCTCATGTCTGGCTCGCTCGCTCTCATTTCTGGCTCGCTCGCTTGCTCTCATGTCTGGCTCGCTCGCTCTCATATCTGGCTCGCTCGTTTGCTCTCATGTCTGGCTCACTCGCTCTCATATCTGGCTCGCTCGCTTGCTCTCATGTCTGGCTCGCTCTCGCTCGCTTGCTCTCATGTCTGGCTCACTCGCTCTCATATCTGGCTCGCTCGCTTGCTCTCATGTCTGGCTCGCTCTCTCTCATATCTTGCTCGCTCGCTTGCTCTCATGTCTGGCTTGCTCGCTCTCATATCTGGCTCGCTCGCTTGCTCTCTTGTCTGGTTCGCTCTCTTATCTGGCTCGCTCTCATATCTGGCTCGTTCGCTTGCTCTCATGTCTGGCTCGCTCTCATATCTGGCTCGCTCGCTTGCTGTCATGTCTGGCTCTCTCACTCTCATATCTGGCTCGCTCGCTTGCTCTCATGTCTGGCTCGCTCGCTCTCATATCTGGCTCGCTCGCTTGCTCTCATGTCTGGCTCACTCGCTCTCATATCTGGCTTGCTCGCTTGCTCTCATGTCTGGCTCGCTCGCTCTCATATCTTGCTCGCTCGCTTTCTCTCATGTCTGGCTCGCTCGCTCTCATATCTGGCTCGCTCGCTTGCTCTCATGTCTGGCTCGCTCGCTCTCATATCTTGCTCGCTCGCTTGCTCTCATGTCTGGCTCGCTTGCTCTCATATCTGGCTCGCTCGCTTGCTCTCTTGTCTGGTTCGCTCTCTTATCTGGCTCGCTCTCATATCTTGCTCGCTCGCTTGCTCTCATGTCTGGCTCGCTCTCATATCTGGCTCGCTCGCTTGCTCTCATGTCTGGCTCACTCGCTCTCATATCTGGCTCGCTCGCTTGCTCTCATGTCTGGCTCTCTCACTCTCATATCTGGCTCGCTCGCTTGCTCTCATGTCTGGCTCGCTCGCTCTCATATCTGGCTCGCTCGCTTGCTCTCATGTCTGGCTCACTCGCTCTCATATCTGGCTTGCTCGCTTGCTCTCATGTCTGGCTCGCTTGCTCTCATATCTTGCTCGCTCGCTTTCTCTCATGTCTGGCTCGCTCGCTCTCATATCTGGCTCGCTCGCTTGCTCTCATGTCTGGCTCGCTCGCTTGCTCTCATGTCTGGCTCGCTCGCTCTCATATCTGGCTCGCTCGCTTGCTCTCATGTCTGGCTCGCTCTCGCTCGCTTGCTCTCATGTCTGGCTCACTCACTCTCATATCTGGCTTGCTTGCTTGCTCTCATGTCTGGCTCGCTCGCTCTCATATCTGGCTCGCTCGCTTGCTCTCATGTCTGGCTCGCTCGCTCTCATATCTGGCTCGCTCTTTTGCTCTCTTGTCTGGTTCACTCTCTTATCTGGCTCGCTCTTATATCTTGCTCGCTCGCTTGCTCTCATGTCTGGCTCGCTCTCATATCTCACTCGCTCGCTTGCTCTCATTTCTGGCTCGATCGCACTTATGTCTGGCTCGCTCGCTTGCTCTCATGTCTGGCTCGCTTGCTCTCATATCTGGCTCGCTCGCTTGCTCTCATGTCTGGCTCGCTCGCTCTCATATCTGGCTCGCTCGATTGCTCTCATGTCTGGCTCGCTTGCTCTCATACCTGGCTCGCTCGCTTGCTCTCATGTCTGGCTCGCTCGCTCTCATATCTGGCTTGCTCGCTCGCATATCTGTCTCGCTCGCTTGCTCTCTTGTCTGGCTCACTCTCTTATCTGGCTCGCTCGCATTTCTGGCTCGCTCGCTTGCTCTCTTGTCTGGCTCGCTCTCTTATCTGACTCGCTCGCTCGCATATCTGGCTCGCTCGCTTGCTCTCATCTGGCTCGCTCGCTTGCTCTCATATCTGCCTCGCTCACTTGCTCTCTTGTCTGGCTCGCTCTCTTATCTGGCTCGCTCGCATATGTGGCTCGCTCGATCTCATATCTTGCTCGCTGGCTTGCTCTCATGTCTGGCTCACTCGCTCTCATATCTGGCTCGCTCGCTTGTTCTCATGTCTGGCTCGCTCGCTCTCATATCTTGCTCGCTCGCTTGCTCTCATGTCTGTCTCGCTCGCTCTCCTATCTGGCTCGCTCGCTTGCTCTCATGTCTGGCTCGCCCTCTCTCATATCTGGCTCGCTCGCTTGCTCTCTTGTCTGGTTCGCTCTCTTATCTGGCTCGCTCGCTTGCATATCTGGCTCGCTCGCTTGCTCTCATATCTGGCTCGCTTGCTTGCTCTCTTGTCTGGCTCGCTCTCTTATCTCGCTCGCTCTCATATCTGGCTCGCTCGCTCGCTTGCATATCTGGCTCGCTCGCTTGCTCTCATATCTGGCTCGCTTGCTTGCTCTCTTGTCTGGCTCGCTCTCTTATCTCGCTCGCTCTCATATCTGGCTCGCTCGCTTGCTCTCATATCTGGCTCGCTTGCTTGCTCTTTTGTCTGGCTCGCTCTCTTATCTCGCTCGCTCTCATATCTGGCTCGCTCGCTTGCTCTCATATCTTGCTCGCTCGCTTGCTTTCATGTCTGGCTCGCTCTCTCTCATATCTGGCTCGCTCGCTTGCTCTCATGTCTGGCTCGCTCGCTTGCTCTCATGTCTGGCTCGCTCACTCCCATATCTGGCTCGCTCGCTTGCTCTCATGTCTGGCTCGCTCGCTCTCATATCTGGCTCGCTTGCTCTCTTGTCTGGCACTCTCTCTTATCTGGCTCGCTCTCATATCTGGCTCGCTCGCTTGCTCTCATATCCGGCTAGCTTGCTTGCTCTCTTGTCTGGCTCGCTCTCTTATCTGGCTCGCTCTCTTATCTGGCTCGCTCGCTCGCATTTCTGGCTCGCTCGCTTATCTGGCTCGCTCGCTCACATATCTTGCTCGCTCATTTGCTCTCATGTCTGGCTCGCTCGCTCTCATATCTGGCTCGCTCGCTTTCTCTCACATCTGGCTCGCTTGCTTGCTCTCATATCTGGCTTGCTCGCTTGCTCTTATATCTGGCTCGCTCGCTTGCTCTCTTGTCTGGCTCGCTCTCTTATCTGGCTCTCTCGCTCGCATATCTGGCTCGCTCGCTTGCTCTCATGTCTGGCTCGCTCGCTCTCATTTCTGGCTCGCTCGCTTGCTCTCATGTCTGGCTCGCTCGCTCTCATATCTGGCTCGCTCGCTTGCTCTCATGTCTGGTTCGCTCGCTCTCATTTCTGGCTCGCTCGCTTGCTCTCTTGTCTGGTTCGCTCTCTTATCTGGCTCGCTCTCATATCTGGCTCGCTCGCACTCATATCTGGCTCGCTCGCCTGCTCTCTTGTCTGGTTCGCTCTCTTATCTGGCTCGCTCTCATATCTGGCTCGCTCTCTTGCTCTTATGTCTGGCTCGCTCTCATATCTGGCTCGCTCGCTTGCTCTCATGTCTGGCTCGCTCGCTCTCATATCTGGCTCGCTCGCTTGCTCTCATGTCTGGCTCACTCGCTCTCATATCTGGCTCGCTCTTTTCAGCAATTAGTCCAACAGCACTCACGGGTTCAAGTAAAAAACACAACGGTGTTTATTTAAACCATGTTCAAATGCAACGTTTCAGTGATATCCACCACCTTTTTCAAGCATGGCTCGCTCTTTTGCTCTCTTGTCTGGTTCGCTCTCATATCTGGCTCGCTCTCATATCTTGCTCGCTTCCATATCTGGCTCGCTCGCTTGCTCTCATGTCTGGCTCGCTCGCTCTCATATCTGGCTCGCTCGCTTGCTCTCATGTCTGGCTCGCTCGCTCTCATATCTTACTCGCTCGCTTGCTCTCATGTCTGGCTCGCTCGCTCTCATATCTTGCTCGCTCGCTTGCTCTCATGTCTGGTTCGCTCGCTCTCATTTCTGGCTCGCTCGCTTGCTCTCATGTCTGGCTCGCTCGCTCTCATATCTGGCTCGCTCAGTTGCTCTCATGTCTGGCTCACTCGCTCTCATATCTGGCTCGCTCGCTTGCTCTCATGTCTGGCTCGCTCTCGCTTGCTTGCTCTCATGTCTGGCTCACTCGCTCTCATATCTGGCTTGCTCGCTTGCTCTCATGTCTGGCTCGCTCGCTCTCATATCTTGCTCGCTCGCTTGCTCTCATGTCTGGCTCGCTCGCTCTCATATCTGGCTCGCTCGCTTGCTCTCATGTCTGGCTCGCTCGCTCTCATATCTGGCTCGCTCTTTTGCTCTCTTGTCTGGTTCGCTCTCTTATCTGGCTCGCTCTTATATCTTGTTCGCTCGCTTGCTCTCATGTCTGGCTCGCTCTCATATCACACTCGCTCGCTTGCTCTCATTTCTGGCTCGATCGCACTCATGTCTGGCTCGCTCACTTGCTCTCATGTCTGGCTCGCTTGCTCTCATATCTGGCTCGCTCGCTTGCTCTCATGTCTGGCTCGCTCTCATATCTGGCTCGCTTGCTCTCATACCTGGCTCGCTCGCTTGCTCTCATGTCTGGCTCGCTTGCTCTCATATCTGGCTTGCTCGCTCGCATATCTGTCTCGCTCGCTTGCTCTCTTGCCTGGCTCACTCTCTTATCTGGCTCGCTCGCATATCTGGCTCGCTCGCTTGCTCTCTTGTCTGGCTCGCTCTATTATCTGACTCGCTCGCATATCTGGCTCGCTCGCTTGCTCTCATCTGGCTCGCTCGCTTGCTCTCATATCTGGCTCGCTCGCTTGCTCTCATATCTGGCTCGCTCACTTGCTCTCTTGTCTGGCTCGCTCTCTTATCTGGCTCGCTCGCATATGTGGCTCGCTCGATCTCATATCTTGCTCGCTGGCTTGCTCTCATGTCTGGCTCACTCGGTATCATATCTGGCTCGCTCGCTTGTTCTCATGTCTGGCTCGCTCGCTCTCATATCTTGCTCGCTCGCTTGCTCTCATGTCTGTCTCGCTCGCTCTCCTATCTTGCTCGCTCGCTTGCTCTCATGTCTGGCTCGCTCGCGCTCATATCTGGCTCGCTCGCTTGCTCTCATGTCTGGCTCGCTCTCTCTCATATCTGGCTCGCTCGCTTGCTCTCTTGTCTGGTTCGCTCTCTTATCTGGCTCGCTCGCTTGCATATCTGGCTCGCTCGCTTTCTCTCATATCTGGCTTGCTTGCTTGCTCTCTTGTCTGGCTCGCTCTCTTATCTCGCTCGCTCTCATATCTGGCTCGCTCGCTTGCTCTCATATCTGGCTCGCTCACTTGCTCTCTTTTCTGGCTCGCTCTCTTATCTGACTTGCCTGCATATCTGGCTCGCTCGATCTCATATTTTGCTCGCTCGCTTGCTCTCATGTCTGACTCACTCGCTCTCATATCTGGCTCGCTCGCTTGCTCTCATGTCTGGCTCGCTCAATCTCATATCTTGCTCGCTCGCTTGCTCTCATGTCTGGCTCGCTCGCTCTCCTATCTGGCTCGCTCGCTTGCTCTCATGTCTGGCTCGCTCGCTCTCATATCTGGCTCGCTCTCTTGCTCTCATGTCTGGCTCGCTCGCTCTCATATCTTGCTCGCTCGCTTGCTCTCATGTCTGGCTCGCTCGCTCTCATTTCTGGCTCGCTCGCTTGCTCTCATGTCTTTCTCGCTCGCTCTCATATCTGGCTCACTCGCTTGCTCTCATGTCTGGCTCTCTCGCTCTCATATCTGGCTCGCTCGCTTGCTCTCTTGTCTGGTTCGCTCTCTTATCTGGCTCGCTCTCATATCTGGCTCGCTCGCTTGCTCTCATATCTGGCTCGCTCGCTTGCTCTCATGTCTGGCCCGCTCGCTCTCATATCTGGCTCGCTCGCTTGCTCTCATGTCTAGCTCGCTCGCTCTCATATCTGGCTCGCTCGCTTGCTCTCATGTCTGGCTCACTCGCTCTCATATCTGGCTTGCTCGCTTGCTCTCATGTCTGGCTCGCTCGCTCTCATATCTTACTCGCTCGCTTGCTCTCATGTCTGGCTCGCTTGCTCTCATATCTGGCTCGCTCGCTTGCTCTCTTGTCTGGTTCGCTCTCTTATCTGGCTCGCTCTCATATCTTGCTCGCTCGCTTGCTCTCATGTCTGGCTCGCTCTCATATCTGGCTCGCTCGCTTGCTCTCATGTCTGGCTCGCTCGCTCTCATTTCTGGCTCGCTCGCTTGCTCTCTTGTCTGGTTCGCTCTCTTATCTGGCTCGCTCTCATATCTGGCTCGCTCGCTCTCATATCTGGCTCGCTCGCCTGCTCTCTTGTCTGGTTCGCTCTCTTATCTGGCTCGCTCTCATATCTGGCTCGCTCGCTTGCTCTCATGTCTGGCTCGCTCTCATATCTGGCTCGCTCGCTTTCTCTCATGTCTGGCTCGCTCGCTCTCATATCTGGCTCGCTCGCTTGCTCTCATGTCTGGCTCGCTCGCTCTCATATCTGGCTCGCTCTTTTCAGCAATAAGTCCAACAGCACTCACGGGTTCAAGTAAAAAACACAACGGTGTTTATTTAAACCATGTTCAAATGCAACGTTTCAGTGATATCCACCACCTTTTTCAAGCATGGCTCGCTCTTTTGCTCTCTTGTCTGGTTCGCTCTCATATCTGGCTCGCTCTCATATCTTGTTCGCTCGCTTCCATATCTGGCTCGCTCGCTTGCTCTCATGTCTGGCTCGCTCGCTCTCATATCTGGCTCGCTCGCTTGCTCTCATGTCTGGCTCGCTCGCTCTCATATCTTACTCGCTCGCTTGCTCTCATGTCTGGCTCGCTTGCTCTCATATCTGGCTCGCTCGCTTGCTCTCTTGTCTGGTTCGCTCTCTTATCTGGCTCGCTCTCATATCTGGCTCGCTCGCTTGCTCTCATGTCTGGCTCGCTCTCATATCTGGCTCGCTCGCTTGCTCTCATGTCTGGCTCGCTCGCTCTCATATCTGGCTCGCTCGCTCGCTTGCTCTCATGTCTGGTTCGCTCGCTCTCATTTCTGGGTCGCTCGCTTGCTCTCTTGTCTGGTTCGCTCTCTTATCTGGCTCGCTCTCATATCTGGCTCGCTCGCTCTCATATCTGGCTCGCTCGCCTGCTCTCTTGTCTGGTTCGCTCTCTTATCTGGCTCGCTCTCATATCTGGCTCGCTCGCTTGCTCTCATGTCTGGCTCGCTCTCATATCTGGCTCGCTCGCTTGCTCTCATGTCTGGCTCGCTCGCTCTCATATCTGGCTCGCTCGCTTACTCTCATGTCTGGCTCGCTCGCTCTCATATCTGGCTCGCTCTTTTCAGCAATTAGTTCAACAGCACTCACGGGTTCAAGTAAAAAACACAACGGTGTTTATTTAAACCATGTTCAAATGCAACGTTTCAGTGATATCCACCACCTTTTTCAAGCATGGCTCGCTCTTTTGCTCTCTTGTCTGGTTCGCTCTCATATCTGGCTCGCTCTCATATCTTGCTCGCTTCCATATCTGGCTCGCTCGCTTGCTCTCATGTCTGGCTCGCTCGCTCTCATATCTTACTCGCTCGCTTGCTCTCATGTCTGGCTCGCTCGCTCTCATATCTTGCTCGCTCGCTTGCTCTCATGTCTGGCTCGCTCGCTCTCATTTCTGGCTCGCTCGCTTGCTCTCATGTCTGGCTCGCTCGCTCTCATATCTGGCTCGCTCGATTGCTCTCATGTCTGGCTCACTCGCTCTCATATCTGGCTCGCTCGCTTGCTCTCATGTCTGGCTCGCTCTCGCTCGCTTGCTCTCATGTCTGGCTCACTCGCTCTCATATCTGGCTCGCTCGCTTGCTCTCATGTCTGGCTCGCTCTCTCTCATATCTTGCTCGCTCGCTTGCTCTCATGTCTGGCTTGCTCGCTCTCATATCTGGCTCGCTCGCTTGCTCTCTTGTCTGGTTCGCTCTCTTATCTGGCTCTCTCTCATATCTGGCTCGTTCGCTTGCTCTCATGTCTGGCTCGCTCTCATATCTGGCTCACTCGCTTGCTCTCATGTCTGGCTCTCTCACTCTCATATCTGGCTCGCTCGCTTGCTCTCATGTCTGGCTCGCTCGCTCTCATATCTGGCTCGCTCGCTTGCTCTCATGTCTGGCTCACTCGCTCTCATATCTGGCTTGCTCGCTTGCTCTCATGTCTGGCTCGCTCGCTCTCATATCTTGCTCGCTCGCTTTCTCTCATGTCTGGCTCGCTCGCTCTCATATCTGGCTCGCTCGCTTGCTCTCATGTCTGGCTCGCTCGCTCTCATATCTGGCTCGCTCTTTTCAGCAATAAGTCCAACAGCACTCATCGGTTCAAGTAAAAAACACAACGGTGTTTATTTAAACCATGTTCAAATGCAACGTTTCAGTGATATCCACCACCTTTTTCAAGCATGGCTCGCTCTTTTGCTCTCTTGTCTGGTTCGCTCTCATATCTGGCTCGCTCTCATATCTTGCTCGCTCGCTTCCATATCTGGCTCGCTCGCTTGCTCTCATGTCTGGCTCGCTCGCTCTCATATCTGGCTCGCTCGCTTGCTCTCATGTCTGGCTCGCTCGCTCTCATATCTTGCTCGCTCGCTTGCTCTCATGTCTGGCTCGCTTGCTCTCATATCTGGCTCGCTCGCTTGCTCTCTTGTCTGGTTCGCTCTCTTATCTGGCTCGCTCTCATATCTTGCTCGCTCGCTTGCTCTCATGTCTGGCTCGCTCTCATATCTGGCTCGCTCGCTTGCTCTCATGTCTGGCTCACTCGCTCTCATATCTGGCTCGCTCGCTTGCTCTCATGTCTGGCTCGCTCGCTCTCATATCTGGCTCGCTCGATTGCTCTCATGTCTGGCTCACTCGCTCTCATATCTGGCTCGCTCGCTTGCTCTCATGTCTGGCTCGCTCTCGCTCGCTTGCTCTCATGTCTGGCTCACTCACTCTCATATCTGGCTTGCTCGCTTGCTCTCATGTCTGGCTCGCTCGCTCTCATATCTGGCTCGCTCGCTTGCTCTCATGTCTGGCTCGCTCTCTCTCATATCTGGCTCGCTCGCTTGCTCTCATGTCTGGCTCGCTCGCTTGCTCTCATGTCTGGCTCGCTCACTCTCATATCTGGCTCGTTCGCTTGCTCTCATGTCTGGCTCGCTCGCTCTCATATCTGGCTCGCTCGCTTGCTCTCTTGTCTGGTTCGCTCGCTCTCATTTCTGGCTCGCTCGCTTGCTCTCATGTCTGGCTCGCTCACTCTCATATCTGGCTCGCTCGCTTGCTCTCATGTCTGGCTCGCTCGCTCTCATATCTGGCTCGCTCGCTTGCTCTCTTGTCTGGCTCGCTCGCTCTCATTTCTGGCTTGCTCGCTTGCTCTCATGTCTGGCTCGCTCGCTCTCATATCTGGCTCGCTCGCTTGCTCTCATGTCTGGTTCGCTCGCTCTCATTTCTGGCTCGCTCGCTTGCTCTCTTGTCTGGTTCGCTCTCTTATCTGGCTCGCTCTCATATCTGGCTCGCTCGCACTCATATCTGGCTCGCTCGCCTGCTCTCTTGTCTGGTTCGCTCTCTTATCTGGCTCGCTCTCATATCTGGCTCGCTCTCTTGCTCTCATGTCTGGCTCGCTCTCATATCTGGCTCGCTCGCTTGCTCTCATGTCTGGCTCGCTCGCTCTCATATCTGGCTCGCTCGCTTGCTCTTATGTCTGGCTCGCTCGCTCTCATATCTGGCTCGCTCTTTTCAGCAATTAGTCCAACAGCACTCACGGGTTCAAGTAAAAAACACAACGGTGTTTATTTAAACCATGTTCAAATGCAACGTTTCAGTGATATCCACCACCTTTTTCAAGCATGGCTCGCTCTTTTGCTCTCTTGTCTGGTTCGCTCTCATATCTGGCTCGCTCTCATATCTTGCTCGCTTCCATATCTGGCTCGCTCGCTTGCTCTCATGTCTGGCTCGCTCGCTCTCATATCTGGCTCGCTCGCTTGCTCTCATGTCTGGCTCTCTCACTCTCATATCTGGCTCGCTCGCTTGCTCTCATGTCTGGCTCGCTCGCTCTCATATCTGGCTCGCTCGCTTGCTCTCATGTCTGGCTCACTCGCTCTCATATCTGGCTTGCTCGCTTGCTCTCATGTCTGGCTCGCTCACTCTCATATCTGGCTCGCTCGCTTGCTCTCATGTCTGGCTCGCTCGCTCTCATATCTGGCTCGCTCGCTTGCTCTCTTGTCTGGCTCGCTCGCTCTCATTTCTGGCTTGCTCGCTTGCTCTCATGTCTGGCTCGCTCGCTCTCATATCTGGCTCGCTCGCTTGCTCTCATGTCTGGTTCGCTCGCTCTCATTTCTGGCTCGCTCGCTTGCTCTCTTGTCTGGTTCGCTCTCTTATCTGGCTCGCTCTCATATCTGGCTCGCTGGCACTCATATCTGGCTCGCTCGCCTGCTCTCTTGTCTGGTTCGCTCTCTTATCTGGCTCGCTCTCATATCTGGCTCGCTCTCTTGCTCTCATGTCTGGCTCGCTCTCATATCTGGCTCGCTCGCTTGCTCTCATGTCTGGCTCGCTCGCTCTCATATCTGGCTCGCTCGCTTGCTCTTATGTCTGGCTCGCTCGCTCTCATATCTGGCTCGCTCTTTTCAGCAATTAGTCCAACAGCACTCACGGGTTCAAGTAAAAAACACAACGGTGTTTATTTAAACCATGTTCAAATGCAACGTTTCAGTGATATCCACCACCTTTTTCAAGCATGGCTCGCTCTTTTGCTCTCTTGTCTGGTTCGCTCTCATATCTGGCTCGCTCTCATATCTTGCTCGCTTCCATATCTGGCTCGCTCGCTTGCTCTCATGTCTGGCTCGCTCGCTCTCATATCTGGCTCGCTCGCTTGCTCTCATGTCTGGCTCTCTCACTCTCATATCTGGCTCGCTCGCTTGCTCTCATGTCTGGCTCGCTCGCTCTCATATCTGGCTCGCTCGCTTGCTCTCATGTCTGGCTCACTCGCTCTCATATCTGGCTTGCTCGCTTGCTCTCATGTCTGGCTCGCTCGCTCTCATATCTTGCTCGCTCGCTTTCTCTCATGTCTGGCTCGCTCGCTCTCATATCTGGCTCGCTCGCTTGCTCTCATGTCTGGCTCGCTCGCTCTCATATCTGGCTCGCTCTTTTCAGCAATAAGTCCAACAGCACTCATCGGTTCAAGTAAAAAACACAACGGTGTTTATTTAAACCATGTTCAAATGCAACGTTTCAGTGATATCCACCACCTTTTTCAAGCATGGCTCGCTCTTTTGCTCTCTTGTCTGGTTCGCTCTCATATCTGGCTCGCTCTCATATCTTGCTCGCTCGCTTCCATATCTGGCTCGCTCGCTTGCTCTCATGTCTGGCTCGCTCGCTCTCATATCTGGCTCGCTCGCTTGCTCTCATGTCTGGCTCGCTCGCTCTCATATCTTGCTCGCTCGCTTGCTCTCATGTCTGGCTCGCTTGCTCTCATATCTGGCTCGCTCGCTTGCTCTCTTGTCTGGTTCGCTCTCTTATCTGGCTCGCTCTCATATCTTGCTCGCTCGCTTGCTCTCATGTCTGGCTCGCTCTCATATCTGGCTCGCTCGCTTGCTCTCATGTCTGGCTCACTCGCTCTCATATCTGGCTCGCTCGCTTGCTCTCATGTCTGGCTCGCTCGCTCTCATATCTGGCTCGCTCGATTGCTCTCATGTCTGGCTCACTCGCTCTCATATCTGGCTCGCTCGCTTGCTCTCATGTCTGGCTCGCTCTCGCTCGCTTGCTCTCATGTCTGGCTCACTCACTCTCATATCTGGCTTGCTCGCTTGCTCTCATGTCTGGCTCGCTCGCTCTCATATCTGGCTCGCTCGCTTGCTCTCATGTCTGGCTCGCTCTCTCTCATATCTGGCTCGCTCGCTTGCTCTCATGTCTGGCTCGCTCGCTTGCTCTCATGTCTGGCTCGCTCACTCTCATATCTGGCTCGCTCGCTTGCTCTCATGTCTGGCTCGCTCGCTCTCATATCTGGCTCGCTCGCTTGCTCTCTTGTCTGGTTCGCTCGCTCTCATTTCTGGCTCGCTCGCTTGCTCTCATGTCTGGCTCGCTCGCTCTCATATCTGGCTCGCTCGCTTGCTCTCATGTCTGGTTCGCTCGCTCTCATTTCTGGCTCACTCGCTTGCTCTCTTGTCTGGTTCGCTCTCTTATCTGGCTCGCTCTCATATCTGGCTCGCTCGCACTCATATCTGGCTCGCTCGCCTGCTCTCTTGTCTGGTTCGCTCTCTTATCTGGCTCGCTCTCATATCTGGCTCGCTCTCTTGCTCTCATGTCTGGCTCGCTCTCATATCTGGCTCGCTCGCTTGCTCTCATGTCTGGCTCGCTCGCTCTCATATCTGGCTCGCTCGCTTGCTCTTATGTCTGGCTCGCTCGCTCTCATATCTGGCTCGCTCTTTTCAGCAATTAGTCCAACAGCACTCACGGGTTCAAGTAAAAAACACAACGGTGTTTATTTAAACCATGTTCAAATGCAACGTTTCAGTGATATCCACCACCTTTTTCAAGCATGGCTCGCTCTTTTGCTCTCTTGTCTGGTTCGCTCTCATATCTGGCTCGCTCTCATATCTTGCTCGCTTCCATATCTGGCTCGCTCGCTTGCTCTCATGTCTGGCTCGCTCGCTCTCATATCTGGCTCGCTCGCTTGCTCTCATGTCTGGCTCGCTCGCTCTCATATCTTACTCGCTCGCTTGCTCTCATGTCTGGCTCGCTCGCTCTCATATCTTGCTCGCTCGCTTGCTCTCATGTCTGGTTCGCTCGCTCTCATTTCTGGCTCGCTCGCTTGCTCTCATGTCTGGCTCGCTCGCTCTCATATCTGGCTCGCTCGATTGCTCTCATGTCTGGCTCACTCGCTCTCATATCTGGCTCGCTCGCTTGCTCTCATGTCTGGCTCGCTCTCGCTCGCTTGCTCTCATGTCTGGCTCACTCGCTCTCATATCTGGGTTGCTCGCTTGCTCTCATGTCTGGCTCGCTCGCTCTCATATCTTGCTCGCTCGCTTGCTCTCATGTCTGGCTCGCTCGCTCTCATATCTGGCTCGCTCGCTTGCTCTCATGTCTGGCTCGCTCGCTCTCATATCTGGCTCGCTCTTTTGCTCTCTTGTCTGGTTCGCTCTCTTATCTGGCTCGCTCTTATATCTTGTTCGCTCGCTTGCTCTCATGTCTGGCTCGCTCTCATATCACACTCGCTCGCTTGCTCTCATTTCTGGCTCGATCGCACTCATGTCTGGCTCGCTCGCTTGCTCTCATGTCTGGCTCGCTTGCTCTCATATCTGGCTCGCTCGCTTGCTCTCATGTCTGGCTCGCTCTCATATCTGGCTCGCTTGCTCTCATACCTGGCTCGCTCGCTTGCTCTCATGTCTGGCTCGCTTGCTCTCATATCTGGCTTGCTCGCTCACATATCTGTCTCGCTCGCTTGCTCTCTTGTCTGGCTCACTCTCTTATCTGGCTCGCTCGCATATCTGGCTCGCTCGCTTGCTCTCTTGTCTGGCTCGCTCTATTATCTGACTCGCTCGCTCGCATATCTGGCTCGCTCGCTTGCTCTCATCTGGCTCGCTCGCTTGCTCTCATATCTGGCTCGCTCGCTTGCTCTCATATCTGGCTCGCTCACTTGCTCTCTTGTCTGGCTCGCTCTCTTATCTGGCTCGCTCGCATATGTGGCTCGCTCGATCTCATATCTTGCTCGCTGGCTTGCTCTCATGTCTGGCTCACTCGCTATCATATCTGGCTCGCTCGCTTGTTCTCATGTCTGGCTCGCTCGCTCTCATATCTTGCTCGCTCGCTTGCTCTCATGTCTTTCTCGCTCGCTCTCCTATCTTGCTCGCTCGCTTGCTCTCATGTCTGGCTCGCTCGCGCTCATATCTGGCTCGCTCGCTTGCTCTCATGTCTGGCTCGCTCTCTCTCATATCTGGCTCGCTCGCTTGCTCTCTTGTCTGGTTCGCTCTCTTATCTGGCTCGCTCGCTTGCATATCTGGCTCGCTCGCTTTCACTCATATCTGGCTTGCTTGCTTGCTCTCTTGTCTGGCTCGCTCTCTTATCTCGCTCGCTCTCATATCTGGCTCGCTCGCTTGCTCTCATAGCTGGCTCGCTCACTTGCTCTCTTTTCTGGCTCGCTCTCTTATCTGACTTGCCTGCATATCTGGCTCGCTCGATCTCATATTTTGCTCGCTCGCTTGCTCTCATGTCTGACTCACTCGCTCTCATATCTTGCTCGCTCGCTTGCTCTCATGTCTGGCTCGCTCAATCTCATATCTTGCTCGCTCGCTTGCTCTCATGTCTGGCTCGCTCGCTCTCCTATCTGGCTCGCTCGCTTGCTCTCATGTCTGGCTCGCTTGCTCTCATATCTGGCTCGCTCGCTTGCTCTCATGTCTGGCTCGCTCGCTCTCATATCTTGCTCGCTCGCTTGCTCTCATGTCTGGCTCGCTCGCTCTCATTTCTGGCTCGCTCGCTTGCTCTCATGTCTGGCTCGCTCGCTCTCATATCTGGCTCACTCGCTTGCTCTCATGTCTGGCTCTCTCGCTCTCATATCTGTCTCGCTCGCTTGCTCTCTTGTCTGGTTCGCTCTCTTATCTGGCTCGCTCTCATATCTGGCTCGCTCGCTTGCTCTCATATCTGGCTCGCTCGCTTGCTCTCATGTCTGGCCCGCTCGCTCTCATATCTGGCTCGCTCGCTTGCTCTCATGTCTAGCTCGCTCGCTCTCATATCTGGCTCGCTCGCTTGCTCTCATGTCTGGCTCACTCGCTCTCATATCTGGCTTGCTCGCTTGCTCTCATGTCTGGCTCGCTCGCTCTCATATCTTGCTCGCTCGCTTTCTCTCATGTCTGGCTCGCTCGCTCTCATATCTGGCTCGCTCGCTTGCTCTCATGTCTGGCTCGCTCGCTCTCATATCTGGCTCGCTCTTTTCAGCAATAAGTCCAACAGCACTCACGGGTTCAAGTAAAAAACACAACGGTGTTTATTTAAACCATGTTCAAATGCAACGTTTCAGTGATATCCACCACCTTTTTCAAGCATGGCTCGCTCTTTTGCTCTCTTGTCTGGTTCGCTCTCCTATCTGGTTCGCTCTCATATCTTGCTCGCTCGCTTCCATATCTGGCTCGCTCGCTTGCTCTCATGTCTGGCTCGCTCGCTCTCATATCTGGCTCGCTCGCTTGCTCTCATGTCTGGCTCGCTCGCTCTCATATCTTACTCGCTCGCTTGCTCTCATGTCTGGCTCGCTTGCTCTCATATCTGGCTCGCTCGCTTGCTCTCTTGTCTGGTTCGCTCTCTTATCTGGCTCGCTCTCATATCTTGCTCGCTCGCTTGCTCTCATGTCTGGCTCGCTCTCATATCTGGCTCGCTCGCTTGCTCTCATGTCTGGCTCGCTCGCTCTCATATCTGGCTCGCTCGCTCGCTTGCTCTCATGTCTGGTTCGCTCGCTCTCATTTCTGGCTCGCTCGCTTGCTCTCTTGTCTGGTTCGCTCTCTTATCTGGCTCGCTCTCATATCTGGCTCGCTCGCTCTCATATCTGGCTCGCTCGCCTGCTCTCTTGTCTGGTTTGCTCTCTTATCTGGCTCGCTCTCATATCTGGCTCGCTCGCTTGCTCTCATGTCTGGCTCGCTCTCATATCTGGCTCGCTCGCTTGCTCTCATGTCTGGCTCGCTCGCTCTCATATCTGGCTCGCTCGCTTGCTCTCATGTCTGGCTCGCTCGCTCTCATATCTGGCTCGCTCTCTTCAGCAATTAGTCCAACAGCACTCACGGGTTCAAGTAAAAAACACAACGGTGTTTATTTAAACCATGTTCAAATGCAACGTTTCAGTGATATCCACCACCTTTTTCAAGCATGGCTCGCTCTTTTGCTCTCTTGTCTGGTTCGCTCTCATATCTGGCTCGCTCTCATATCTTGCTCGCTTCCATATCTGGCTCGCTCGCTTGCTCTCATGTCTGGCTCGCTCGCTCTCATATCTTACTCGCTCGCTTGCTCTCATGTCTGGCTCGCTCGCTCTCATATCTTGCTCGCTCGCTTGCTCTCATGTCTGGCTCGCTCGCTCTCATTTCTGGCTCGCTCGCTTGCTCTCATGTCTGGCTCGCTCGCTCTCATATCTGGCTCGCTCGATTGCTCTCATGTCTGGCTCACTCGCTCTCATATCTGGCTCGCTCGCTTGCTCTCATGTCTGGCTCGCTCTCGCTCGCTTGCTCTCATGTCTGGCTCACTCGCTCTCATATCTGGCTCGCTCGCTTGCTCTCATGTCTGGCTCGCTCTCTCTCATATCTTGCTCGCTCGCTTGCTCTCATGTCTGGCTTGCTCGCTCTCATATCTGGCTCGCTCGCTTGCTCTCTTGTCTGGTTCGCTCTCTTATCTGGCTCGCTCTCATATCTGGCTCGTTCGCTTGCTCTCATGTCTGGCTCACTCTCATATCTGGCTCGCTCGCTTGCTCTCATGTCTGGCTCTCTCACTCTCATATCTGGCTCGCTCGCTTGCTCTCATGTCTGGCTCGCTCGCTCTCATATCTGGCTCGCTCGCTTGCTCTCATGTCTGGCTCACTCGCTCTCATATCTGGCTTGCTCGCTTGCTCTCATGTCTGGCTCGCTCGCTCTCATATCTTGCTCGCTCGCTTTCTCTCATGTCTGGCTCGCTCGCTCTCATATCTGGCTCGCTCGCTTGCTCTCATGTCTGGCTCGCTCGCTCTCATATCTGGCTCGCTCTTTTCAGCAATAAGTCCAACAGCACTCATCGGTTCAAGTCAAAAACACAACGGTGTTTATTTAAACCATGTTCAAATGCAACGTTTCAGTGATATCCACCACCTTTTTCAAGCATGGCTCGCTCTTTTGCTCTCTTGTCTGGTTCGCTCTCATATCTGGCTCGCTCTCATATCTTGCTCGCTCGCTTCCATATCTGGCTCGCTCGCTTGCTCTCATGTCTGGCTCGCTCGCTCTCATATCTGGCTCGCTCGCTTGCTCTCATGTCTGGCTCGCTCGCTCTCATATCTTACTCGCTCGCTTGCTCTCATGTCTGGCTCGCTTGCTCTCATATCTGGCTCGCTCGCTTGCTCTCTTGTCTGGTTCGCTCTCTTATCTGGCTCGCTCTCATATCTTGCTCGGTCGCTTGCTCTCATGTCTGGCTCGCTCTCATATCTGGCTCGCTCGCTTGCTCTCATGTCTGGCTCGCTCGCTCTCATATCTGGCTCGCTCGCTCGCTTGCTCTCATGTCTGGTTCGCTCGCTCTCATTTCTGGCTCGCTCGCTTGCTCTCTTGTCTGGTTCGCTCTCTTATCTGGCTCGCTCTCATATCTGGCTCGCTCGCACTCATATCTGGCTCGCTCGCCTGCTCTCTTGTCTGGTTCGCTCTCTTATCTGGCTCGCTCTCATATCTGGCTCGCTCTCTTGCTCTCATGTCTGGCTCGCTCTCATATCTGGCTCGCTCGCTTGCTCTCATGTCTGGCTCGCTCGCTCTCATATCTGGCTCGCTCGCTTGCTCTTATGTCTGGCTCGCTCGCTCTCATATCTGGCTCGCTCTTTTCAGCAATTAGTCCAACAGCACTCACGGGTTCAAGTAAAAAACACAACGGTGTTTATTTAAACCATGTTCAAATGCAACGTTTCAGTGATATCCACCACCTTTTTCAAGCATGGCTCGCTCTTTTGCTCTCTTGTCTGGTTCGCTCTCATATCTGGCTCGCTCTCATATCTTGCTCGCTTCCATATCTGGCTCGCTCGCTTGCTCTCATGTCTGGCTCGCTCGCTCTCATATCTGGCTCGCTCGCTTGCTCTCATGTCTGGCTCGCTCGCTCTCATATCTTACTCGCTCGCTTGCTCTCATGTCTGGCTCGCTCGCTCTCATATCTTGCTCGCTCGCTTGCTCTCATGTCTGGTTCGCTCGCTCTCATTTCTGGCTCGCTCGCTTGCTCTCATGTCTGGCTCGCTCGCTCTCATATCTGGCTCGCTCGATTGCTCTCATGTCTGGCTCACTCGCTCTCATATCTGGCTTGCTCGCTTGCTCTCATGTCTGGCTCGCTCTCGCTCGCTTGCTCTCATGTCTGGCTCACTCGCTCTCATATCTGGGTTGCTCGCTTGCTCTCATGTCTGGCTCGCTCGCTCTCATATCTTGCTCGCTCGCTTGCTCTCATGTCTGGCTCGCTCGCTCTCATATCTGGCTCGCTCGCTTGCTCTCATGTCTGGCTCGCTCGCTCTCATATCTGGCTCGCTCTTTTGCTCTCTTGTCTGGTTCGCTCTCTTATCTGGCTCGCTCTTATATCTTGTTCGCTCGCTTGCTCTCATGTCTGGCTCGCTCTCATATCACACTCGCTCGCTTGCTCTCATTTCTGGCTCGATCGCACTCATGTCTGGCTCGCTCGCTTGCTCTCATGTCTGGCTCGCTTGCTCTCATATCTGGCTCGCTCGCTTGCTCTCATGTCTGGCTCGCTCTCATATCTGGCTCGCTTGCTCTCATACCTGGCTCGCTCGCTTGCTCTCATGTCTGGCTCGCTTGCTCTCATATCTGGCTTGCTCGCTCGCATATCTGTCTCGCTCGCTTGCTCTCTTGTCTGGCTCACTCTCTTATCTGGCTCGCTCGCATATCTGGCTCGCTCGCTTGCTCTCTTGTCTGGCTCGCTCTATTATCTGACTCGCTCGCTCGCATATCTGGCTCGCTCGCTTGCTCTCATCTGGCTCGCTCGCTTGCTCTCATATCTGGCTCGCTCGCTTGCTCTCATATCTGGCTCGCTCACTTGCTCTCTTGTCTGGCTCGCTCTCTTATCTGGCTCGCTCGCATATGTGGCTCGCTCGATCTCATATCTTGCTCGCTGGCTTGCTCTCATGTCTGGCTCACTCGCTATCATATCTGGCTCGCTCGCTTGTTCTCATGTCTGGCTCGCTCGCTCTCATATCTTGCTCGCTCGCTTGCTCTCATGTCTTTCTCGCTCGCTCTCCTATCTTGCTCGCTCGCTTGCTCTCATGTCTGGCTCGCTCGCGCTCATATCTGGCTCGCTCGCTTGCTCTCATGTCTGGCTCGCTCTCTCTCATATCTGGCTCGCTCGCTTGCTCTCTTGTCTGGTTCGCTCTCTTATCTGGCTCGCTCGCTTGCATATCTGGCTCGCTCGCTTTCTCTCATATCTGGCTTGCTTGCTTGCTCTCTTGTCTGGCTCGCTCTCTTATCTCGCTCGCTCTCATATCTGGCTCGCTCGCTTGCTCTCATATCTGGCTCGCTCACTTGCTCTCTTTTCTGGCTCGCTCTCTTATCTGACTTGCCTGCATATCTGGCTCGCTCACTTGCTCTCTTTTCTGGCTCGCTCTCTTATCTGACTTGCCTGCATATCTGGCTCGCTCGATCTCATATTTTGCTCGCTCGCTTGCTCTCATGTCTGACTCACTCGCTCTCATATCTTGCTCGCTCGCTTGCTCTCATGTCTGGCTCGCTCAATCTCATATCTTGCTCGCTCGCTTGCTCTCATGTCTGGCTCGCTCGCTCTCCTATCTGGCTCACTCGCTTGCTCTCATGTCTGGCTCGCTTGCTCTCATATCTGGCTCGCTCGCTTGCTCTCATGTCTGGCTCGCTCGCTCTCATATCTTGCTCGCTCGCTTGCTCTCATGTCTGGCTCGCTCGCTCTCATTTCTGGCTCGCTCGCTTGCTCTCATGTCTGGCTCGCTCGCTCTCATATCTGGCTCACTCGCTTGCTCTCATGTCTGGCTCTCTCGCTCTCATATCTGTCTCGCTCGCTTGCTCTCTTGTCTGGTTCGCTCTCTTATCTGGCTCGCTCTCATATCTGGCTCGCTCGCTTGCTCTCATATCTGGCTCGCTCGCTTGCTCTCATGTCTGGCCCGCTCGCTCTCATATCTGGCTCGCTCGCTTGCTCTCATGTCTAGCTCGCTCGCTCTCATATCTGGCTCGCTCGCTTGCTCTCATGTCTGGCTCACTCGCTCTCATATCTGGCTTGCTCGCTTGCTCTCATGTCTGGCTCGCTCGCTCTCATATCTTGCTCGCTCGCTTTCTCTCATGTCTGGCTCGCTCGCTCTCATATCTGGCTCGCTCGCTTGCTCTCATGTCTGGCTCGCTCGCTCTCATATCTGGCTCGCTCTTTTCAGCAATAAGTCCAACAGCACTCACGGGTTCAAGTAAAAAACACAACGGTGTTTATTTAAACCATGTTCAAATGCAACGTTTCAGTGATATCCACCACCTTTTTCAAGCATGGCTCGCTCTTTTGCTCTCTTGTCTGGTTCGCTCTCCTATCTGGTTCGCTCTCATATCTTGCTCGCTCGCTTCCATATCTGGCTCGCTCGCTTGCTCTCATGTCTGGCTCGCTCGCTCACATATCTGGCTCGCTCGCTTGCTCTCATGTCTGGCTCGCTCGCTCTCATATCTTACTCGCTCGCTTGCTCTCATGTCTGGCTCGCTTGCTCTCATATCTGGCTCGCTCGCTTGCTCTCTTGTCTGGTTCGCTCTCTTATCTGGCTCGCTCTCATATCTTGCTCGCTCGCTTGCTCTCATGTCTGGCTCGCTCTCATATCTGGCTCGCTCGCTTGCTCTCATGTCTGGCTCGCTCACTCTCATATCTGGCTCGCTCGCTCGCTTGCTCTCATGTCTGGTTCGCTCGCTCTCATTTCTGGCTCGCTCGCTTGCTCTCTTGTCTGGTTCGCTCTCTTATCTGGCTCGCTCTCATATCTGGCTCGCTCGCTCTCATATCTGGCTCGCTCGCCTGCTCTCTTGTCTGGTTCGCTCTCTTATCTGGCTCGCTCTCATATCTGGCTCGCTCGCTTGCTCTCATGTCTGGCTCGCTCTCATATCTGGCTCGCTCGCTTGCTCTCATGTCTGGCTCGCTCGCTCTCATATCTGGCTCGCTCGCTTGCTCTCATGTCTGGCTCGCTCGCTCTCATATCTGGCTCGCTCTCTTCAGCAATTAGTCCAACAGCACTCACGGGTTCAAGTAAAAAACACAACGGTGTTTATTTAAACCATGTTCAAATGCAACGTTTCAGTGATATCCACCACCTTTTTCAAGCATGGCTCGCTCTTTTGCTCTCTTGTCTGGTTCGCTCTCATATCTCGCTCGCTCTCATATCTTGCTCGCTTCCATATCTGGCTCGCTCGCTTGCTCTCATGTCTGGCTCGCTCGCTCTCATATCTTACTCGCTCGCTTGCTCTCATGTCTGGCTCGCTCGCTCTCATATCTTGCTCGCTCGCTTGCTCTCATGTCTGGCTCGCTCGCTCTCATTTCTGGCTCGCTCGCTTGCTCTCATGTCTGGCTCGCTCGCTCTCATATCTGGCTCGCTCGATTGCTCTCATGTCTGGCTCACTCGCTCTCATTTCTGGCTCGCTCGCTTGCTCTCATGTCTGGCTCGCTCTCGCTCGCTTGCTCTCATGTCTGGCTCACTCGCTCTCATATCTGGCTCGCTCGCTTGCTCTCATGTCTGGCTCGCTCTCTCTCATATCTTGCTCGCTCGCTTGCTCTCATGTCTGGCTTGCTCGCTCTCATATCTGGCTCGCTCGCTTGCTCTCTTGTCTGGTTCGCTCTCTTATCTGGCTCGCTCTCATATCTGGCTCGTTCGCTTGCTCTCATGTCTGGCTCGCTCTCATATCTGGCTCGCTCGCTTGCTCTCATGTCTGGCTCTCTCACTCTCATATCTGGCTCGCTCGCTTGCTCTCATGTCTGGCTCGCTCGCTCTCATATCTGGCTCGCTCGCTTGCTCTCATGTCTGGCTCACTCGCTCTCATATCTGGCTTGCTCGCTTGCTCTCATGTCTGGCTCGCTCGCTCTCATATCTTGCTCGCTCGCTTTCTCTCATGTCTGGCTCGCTCGCTCTCATATCTGGCTCGCTCGCTTGCTCTCATGTCTGGCTCGCTCGCTCTCATATCTGGCTCGCTCTTTTCAGCAATAAGTCCAACAGCACTCATCGGTTCAAGTCAAAAACACAACGGTGTTTATTTAAACCATGTTCAAATGCAACGTTTCAGTGATATCCACCACCTTTTTCAAGCATGGCTCGCTCTTTTGCTCTCTTGTCTGGTTCGCTCTCATATCTGGCTCGCTCTCATATCTTGCTCGCTCGCTTCCATATCTGGCTCGCTCGCTTGCTCTCATGTCTGGCTCGCTCGCTCTCATATCTGGCTCGCTCGCTTGCTCTCATGTCTGGCTCGCTCGCTCTCATATCTTACTCGCTCGCTTGCTCTCATGTCTGGCTCGCTTGCTCTCATATCTGGCTCGCTCGCTTGCTCTCTTGTCTGGTTCGCTCTCTTATCTGGCTCGCTCTCATATCTTGCTCGGTCGCTTGCTCTCATGTCTGGCTCGCTCTCATATCTGGCTCGCTCGCTTGCTCTCATGTCTGGCTCGCTCGCTCTCATATCTGGCTCGCTCGCTCGCTTGCTCTCATGTCTGGTTCGCTCGCTCTCATTTCTGGCTCGCTCGCTTGCTCTCTTGTCTGGTTCGCTCTCTTATCTGGCTCGCTCTCATATCTGGCTCGCTCGCTCTCATATCTGGCTCGCTCGCCTGCTCTCTTGTCTGGTTCGCTCTCTTATCTGGCTCGCTCTCATATCTGGCTCGCTCGCTTGCTCTCATGTCTGGCTCGCTCTCATATCTGGCTCGCTCGCTTGCTCTCATGTCTGGCTCGCTCGCTCTCATATCTGGCTCGCTCGCTTGCTCTCATGTCTGGCTCGCTCGCTCTCATATCTGGCTCGCTCTTTTCAGCAATTAGTCCAACAGCACTCACGGGTTCAAGTAAAAAACACAACGGTGTTTATTTAAACCATGTTCAAATGCAACGTTTCAGTGATATCCACCACCTTTTTCAAGCATGGCTCGCTCTTTTGCTCTCTTGTCTGGTTCGCTCTCATATCTGGCTCGCTCTCATATCTTGCTCGCTTCCATATCTGGCTCGCTCGCTTGCTCTCATGTCTGGCTCGCTCGCTCTCATATCTTACTCGCTCGCTTGCTCTCATGTCTGGCTCGCTCGCTCTCATATCTTGCTCGCTCGCTTGCTCTCATGTCTGGCTCGCTCGCTCTCATTTCTGGCTCGCTCGCTTGCTCTCATGTCTGGCTCGCTCGCTCTCATATCTGGCTCGCTCGATTGCTCTCATGTCTGGCTCACTCGCTCTCATATCTGGCTCGCTCGCTTGCTCTCATGTCTGGCTCGCTCTCGCTCGCTTGCTCTCATGTCTGGCTCACTCGCTCTCATATCTGGCTTGCTCGCTTGCTCTCATGTCTGGCTCGCTCGCTCTCATATCTTGCTCGCTCGCTTGCTCTCATGTCTGGCTCGCTCGCTCTCATATCTGGCTCGCTCGCTTGCTCTCATGTCTGGCTCGCTCGCTCTCATATCTGGCTCGCTCTTTTGCTCTTTTGTCTGGCTCGCTCTCATATCTCACTCGCTCGCTTGCTCTCATTTCTGTCTCGATCGCACTCATGTCTGGCTCGCTCGCTTGCTCTCATGTCTGGCTCGCTTGCTCTCATATCTGGCTCGCTCGCTTGCTCTCATGTCTGGCTCGCTCGCTCTCATATCTGGCTCGCTCAATTGCTCTCATGTCTGGCTCGCTTGCTCTCATACATGGCTCGCTCGCTTGCTCTCATGTCTGGCACGCTCGCTCTCATATCTGGCTTGTTCGCTCGCATATCTGTCTCGCTCGCTTGCTCTCTTGTCTGGCTCACTCTCTTATCTGGCTCGCTCGCATATCTGGCTCGCTCGCTTGCTCTCTTGTCTGGCTCGCTCTATTATCTGACTCGCTCGCTCGCATATCTGGCTCGCTCGCTTGCTCTCATCTGGCTCGCTCGCTTGCTCTCATATCTGGCTCGCTCGCTTGCTCTCATATCTGGCTCGCTCGCTTGCTCTCATATCTGGCTCGCTCGCTTGCTCTCATGTCTGGCTCGCTCGCGCTCATATCTGGCTCGTTCGCTTGCTCTCATGTCTGGCTCGCTCTCTCTCATATCTGGCTCGCTCGCTTGCTCTCTTGTCTGGTTCGCTCTCTTATCTGGCTCGCTCGCTTGCATATCTGGCTCGCTCGCTTGCTCTCATATCTGGCTCGCTTGCTTGCTCTCTTGTCTGGCTCGCTCTCTTATCTCGCTCGCTCTCATATTTGGCTCGCTCGCTTGCTCTCATATCTGGCTCGCTCACTTGCTCTCTTTTCTGGCTCGCTCTCTTATCTGACTTGCCCGCATATCTGGCTCGCTCGATCTCATATTTTGCTCGCTCGCTTGCTCTCATGTCTGGCTCACTCGCTCTCATATCTGGCTCGCTCGCTTGCTCTCATGTCTGGCTCGCTCAATCTCATATCTTGCTCGCTCGCTTGCTCTCATGTCTGGCTCGCTCGCTCTCCTATCTGGCTCGCTCGCTTGCTCTCATGTCTGGCTCGCTCGCTCTCATATCTGGCTCGCTCGCTTGCTCTCATGTCTGGCTCGCTCGCTCTCATTTCTGGCTCGCTCGCTTGCTCTCATGTCTGGCTCGCTCGCTCTCATATCTGGCTCACTCGCTTGCTCTCATGTCTGGCTCTCTCGCTCTCATATCTGGCTCGCTTGCTTGCTCTCTTGTCTGGTTCGCTCTCTTATCTGGCTCGCTCTCATATCTGGCTCGCTCGCTTGCTCTCATGTCTGGCTCGCTCTCATATCTGGCTCGCTCGCTTGCTCTCATGTCTGGCTCGCTCGCTCTCATATCTGGCTCGCTCGCTTGCTCTCATGTCTAGCTCGCTCGCTCTCATATCTGGCTCGCTCGCTTGCTCTCATGTCTGGCTCACTCGCTATCATATCTGGCTTGCTCGCTTGCTCTCATGTCTGGCTCGCTCGCTCTCATATCTTGCTCGCTCGCTTTCTCTCATGTCTGGCTCGCTCGCTCTCATATCTGGCTCGCTCGCTTGCTCTGATGTCTGGCTCGCTCGCTCTCATATCTGGCTCGCTCTTTTCAGCAATAAGTCCAACAGCACTCACGGGTTTAAGTAAAAAACACAACGGTGTTTATTTAAACCATGTTCAAATGCAACGTTTCAGTGATATCCACCACCTTTTTCAAGCATGGCTCGCTCTTTTGCTCTCTTGTCTGGTTCGCTCTCATATTTGGCTCGCTCTCATATCTTGCTCGCTCGCTTCCATATCTGGCTCGCTCGCTTGCTCTCATGTCTGGCTCGCTCGCTCTCATATCTGGCTCGCTCGCTTGCTCTCATGTCTGGCTCGCTCGCTCTCATATCTTACTCGCTCGCTTGCTCTCATGTCTGGCTCGCTTGCTCTCATATCTGGCTCGCTCGCTTGCTCTCTTGTCTGGTTCGCTCTCTTATCTGGCTCGCTCTCATATCTTGCTCGCTCGCTTGCTCTCATGTCTGGCTCGCTCTCATATCTGGCTCGCTCGCTTGCTCTCATGTCTGGCTTGCTCGCTCTCATATCTG
This sequence comes from Hyla sarda, assembly GCF_029499605.1. Lineage (NCBI taxonomy): Eukaryota > Metazoa > Chordata > Amphibia > Anura > Hylidae > Hyla > Hyla sarda. Next base: position 12,835 of record NW_026609005.1, on the reverse strand, counting down.
GCTCGCTCGCTTGCTCTCATGTCTGGCTCGCTCGCTCTCATATCTGGCTCGCTCGATTGCTCTCATGTCTGGCTCACTCGCTCTCATATCTGGCTCGCTCGCTTGCTCTCATGTCTGGCTCGCTCTCGCTCGCTTGCTCTCATGTCTGGCTCACTCACTCTCATATCTGGCTTGCTCGCTTGCTCTCATGTCTGGCTCGCTCGCTCTCATATCTTGCTCGCTCGCTTGCTCTCATGTCTGGCTCGCTCGCTCTCATATCTGGCTCGCTCGCTTGCTCTCATGTCTGGCTCGCTCGCTCTCATATATGGCTCGCTCTTTTGCTCTCTTGTCTGGTTCGCTCTCTTATCTGGCTCGCTCTTATATCTTGCTCGCTCGCTTGCTCTCATGTCTGGCTCGCTCGCTTGCCCTCATGTCTGGCTCGCTCGCTCTCAAATCTGGCTCACTCGCTCTCATATCTGGCTCACTCGCTTGCTCTCATGTCTGGCTCGCTCTCTCTCATATCTTGCTCGCTCGCTTGCTCTCATGACTGGCTCGCTCGCTCTCCTATCTGGCTCGCTCGCTTGCTCTCATGTCTGGCTCGCTCGCTTGCTCTCATGTCTGGCTCGCTCGCTCTCATATCTGGCTCGCTCGCTTGCTCTCATGTCTGGCTCGCTCGCTCTCATATCTTGCTCGCTCGCTTGCTCTCATGTCTGGCTCGCTCGTTCTCATTTCTGGCTCGCTCGCTTGCTCTCATGTCTGGCTCGCTCGCTCTCATATCTGGCTCACTCGCTTGCTCTCATGTCTGGCTCTCTCGCTCTCATATCTGGCTCGCTCGCTTGCTCTCTTGTCTGGTTCGCTCTCTTATCTGGCTCGCTCTCATATCTGGCTCGCTCGCTTGCTCTCATGTCTGGCTCGCTCTCATATCTGGCTCGCTCGCTTGCTCTCATGTCTGGCTCGCTCGCTCTCATATCTGGCTCGCTCGCTTGCTCTCATGTCTAGCTCGCTTGCTCTCATATCTGGCTCGCTCGCTTGCTCTCATGTCTGGCTCACTCGCTCTCATATCTGGCTTGCTCGCTTGCTCTCATGTCTGGCTCGCTTGCTCTCATGTCTGGCTCGCTCGCTCTCATATCTTGCTCGCTCGCTTTCTCTCATGTCTGGCTCGCTCGCTCTCATATCTGGCTCGCTCGCTTGCTCTCATGTCTGGCTCGCTCGCTCTCATATCTGGCTCGGTCTTTTCAGCAATAAGTCCAACAGCACTCACGGGTTCAAGTAAAAAACACAACGGTGTTTATTTAAACCATGTTCAAATGCAACGTTTCTGTGATATCCACCACCTTTTTCAAGCATGGTTCGCTCTTTTGCTCTCTTGTCTGGTTCGCTCTCATATCTGGCTCGCTCTCATATCTTGCTCGCTCGCTTCCATATCTGGCTCGCTCGCTTGCTCTCATGTCTGGCTCGCTCGCTCTCATATCTGGCTCGCTCGCTTGCTTTCATGTCTGGCTCGCTCTCATATCTTACTCGCTCGCTTGCTCTCATGTCTGGCTCGCTTGCTCTCATATCTGGCTCGCTCGCTTGCTCTCTTGTCTGGTTCGCTCTCTTATCTGGCTCGCTCTCATATCTTGCTCGCTCGCTTGGTCTCATGTCTGGCTCGCTCTCATATCTGGCTCGCTCGCTTGCTCTCATGTCTGGCTCGCTCGCTCTCATATCTTGCTCGCTCGCTTGCTCTCATGTCTGGCTCGCTCGCTCTCATATCTGGCTCGCTCGATTGCTCTCATGTCTGGCTCACTCGCTCTCATATCTGGCTCGCTCGCTTGCTCTCATGTCTGGCTCGCTCTCGCTCGCTTGCTCTCATGTCTGGCTCACTCACTCTCATATCTGGCTTGCTCGCTTGCTCTCATGTCTGGCTCGCTCGCTCTCATATCTTGCTCGCTCGCTTGCTCTCATGTCTGGCTCGCTCGCTCTCATATCTGGCTCGCTCGCTTGCTCTCATGTCTGGCTCGCTCGCTCTCATATCTGGCTCGCTCTTTTGCTCTCTTGTCTGGTTCGCTCTCTTATCTGGCTCGCTCTTATATCTTGCTCGCTCGCTTGCTCTCATGTCTGGCTCGCTCTCACATCTCACTCGCTCGCTTGCTCTCATTTCTGGCTCGATCGCACTCATGTCTGGCTCGCTCGCTTGCTCTCATGTCTGGCTCGCTTGCTCTCATATCTGGCTCGCTCGCTTGCTCTCATGTCTGGCTCGCTCGCTCTCATATCTGGCTCGCTCGATTGCTCTCATGTCTGGCTCGCTTGCTCTCATACCTGGCTCGCTCGCTTGCTCTCATGTCTGGCTCGCTCGCTCTCATATCTGGCTTGCTCGCTCGCATATCTGTCTCGCTAGCTTATTCTCTTGTCTGGCTCACTCTCTTATCTGGCTCGCTCGCATATCTAGCTCGCTCGCTTGCTCTCTTGTCTGGCTTGCTCTCTTATCTGACTCGCTCGCTCGCATATCTGGCTCGCTCGCTTGCTCTCATCTGGCTCGCTCGCTTGCTCTCATATCTGCCTCGCTCACTTGCTCTCTTGTCTGGCTCGCTCTCTTATCTGGCTCGCTCGCATATGTGGCTCGCTCGATCTCATATCTTGCTCGCTGGCTTGCTCTCATGTCTGGCTCACTCGCTCTCATATCTGGCTCGCTCGCTTGTTCTCATGTTTGACTCGCTCGCTCTCATATCTTGCTCCCTCGCTTGCTCTCATGTCTGTCTCGCTCGCTCTCCTATCTGGCTCGCTCGCTTGCTCTCATGTCTGGCTCGCTCTCTCTCATATCTGGCTCGCTTGCTTGCTCTCTTGTCTGGTTCGCTCTCTTATCTGGCTCGCTCGCTTGCATATCTGGCTCGCTCGCTTGATCTCATATCTGGCTCGCTTGCTTGCTCTCTTGTCTGGCTCACTCTCTTATCTCGCTCGCTCTCATATCTGGCTCGCTCGCTCGCTTGCATATCTGGCTCGCTCGCTTGCTCTCATATCTGGCTCGCTTGCTTGCTCTCTTGTCTGGCTCGCTCTCTTATCTCGCTCGCTCTCATATCTGGCTTGCTCGCTTGCTCTCATATCTTGCTCGCTCGCTTGCTCTCATGTCTGGCTCGCTCGCTCTCATACCTGGCTCGCTCGCTTGCTCTCATGTCTGGCTCACTCGCTCTCATATCTGGCTCGCTCGCTTGCTCTCATGTCTTGCTCGCTCGCTTGCTCTCATGTCTGGCTCGCTCACTCTCATATCTGCCTCGCTCGCTTGCTCTCATGTCTGGCTCGCTCGCTCTCATATCTGGCTCGCTCGCTTGCTCTCATGTCTGGCTCGCTCTCGCTCGCTTGCTCTCATGTCTGGCTCACTCGCTCTCATATCTGGCTTGCTCGCTTGCTCTCATGTCTGGCTCGCTCTCATATCTTGCTCGCTCGCTTGCTCTCATGTCTGGCTCGCTCTCATATCTTGCTCGCTCGCTTGCTCTTATGTCTGGCTCGCTCGCTCGCTCTCATATCTGGCTCGCTCGCTTGCTCTCATGTCTGGCTCGCTCGCTCTCATATCTGGCTCGCTCTTTTGCTCTCTTGTCTGGTTCGCTCTCTTATCTGGCTCGCTCTTATATCTTGCTCGCTCGCTTGCTCTCATGTCTGGCTCGCTCTCATATCTCACTCGCTCGCTTGCTCTCATTTCTGGCTCGATCGCACTCATGTCTGGCTCGCTTGCTTGCTCTCATGTCTGGCTCGCTTGCTCTCATATCTGGCTCGCTCGCTTGCTCTCATGTCTGGCTCGCTCGCTCTCATATCTGGCTCGCTCGATTGCTCTCATGTCTGGCTCACTTGCTCTCATACCTGGCTCGCTTCCTTGCTCTCTTGTCTGGCACTCTCTCTTATCTGGCTCGCTCGCATATCTGGCTTGCTCGCTTTCATATCTGGCTCGCTCGCTTGCTCTCATATCCGGCTAGCTTGCTTGCTCTCTTGTCTGGCTCGCTCTCTTATCTGGCTCGCTCTCTTATCTGGCTCGCTCGCTCGCATTCCTGGCTCGCTCGCATATCTGGCTCGCTCGCTCACATATCTTGCTCGCTCATTTGCTCTCATGTCTGGCTCGCTCGCTCTCATATCTGGCTCGCTCGCTTGCTCTCATATCTGGCTCGCTTGCTTGCTCTCATATCTGGCTTGCTCGCTTGCTCTTATATCTGGATCGCTCGCTTGCTCTCTTGTCTGGCTCGCTCTCTTATCTGGCTCTCTCGCTCGCATATCTGGCTCGCTCGCTTGCTCTCATGTCTGGCTCGCTCTCTCTCATATCTGGCTTGCTCGCTTGCTCTCATGTCTGGCTCGCTCGCTTGCTCTCATGTCTGGCTCTCTCACTCTCATATCTGGCTCGCTCGCTTGCTCTCATGTCTGGCTCGCTCGCTCTCATATCTGGCTCGCTCGCTTGCTCTCTTGTCTGGCACTCTCTCTTATCTGGCTCGCTCGCATATCTGGCTTGCTCGCTCTCATATCTGGCTCGCTCGCTTGCTCTCATATCCGGCTAGCTTGCTTGCTCTCTTGTCTGGCTCGCTCTCTTATCTGGCTCGCTCGCTTATCTGGCTCGCTCGCTCACATATCTTGCTCGCTCATTTGCTCTCGTCTGGATCGCTCGCTTGCTCTCACATCTGGCTCGCTTGCTTGCTCTCATATCTGGCTTGCTCGCTTGCTCTTATATCTGGCTCGCTCGCTTGCTCTCTTGTCTGGCTCGCTCTCTTATCTGGCTCTCTCGCTCGCATATCTGGCTCGCTCGCTTGCTCTCATGTCTGGCTCGCTCGCTCTCATATCTGGCTCGCTCGCTTGATCTCATATCTGGCTCACTTGCTTGCTCTCTTGTCTGGCTCGCTCTCTTATCTCGCTCGCTCTCATATCTGGCTCGCTCGCTCGCTTGCATATCTGGCTCGCTCGCTTGCTCTCATATCTGGCTCGCTTGCTTGCTCTCTTGTCTGGCTCGCTCTCTTATCTCGCTCGCTCTCATATCTGGCTCGCTCGCTTGCTCTCATATCTGGCTCGCTCGCTTGCTCTCATGTCTGGCTCGCTCGCTCTCATATCTGGCTCGCTCGATTGCTCTCATGTCTGGCTCGCTTGCTCTCATACCTGGCTCGCTTCCTTGCTCTCTTGTCTGGCACTCTCTCTTATCTGGCTCTCTCGCATATCTGGCTTGCTCGCTTTCATATCTGGCTCGCTCGCTTGCTCTCATATCCGGCTAGCTTGCTTGCTCTCTTGTCTGGCTCGCTCTCTTATCTGGCTCGCTCTCTTATCTGGCTCGCTCGCTCGCATTTCTGGCTCGCTCGCATATCTGGCTCGCTCGCTCACATATCTTGCTCGCTCATTTGCTCTCATGTCTGGCTCGCTCGCTCTCATATCTGGCTCGCTCGCTTGCTCTCATATCTGGCTAGCTTGCTTGCTCTCATATCTGGCTTGCTCGCTTGCTCTTATATCTGGCTCGCTCGCTTGCTCTCTTGTCTGGCTCGCTCTCTTATCTGGCTCTCTCGCTCGCATATCTGGCTCGCTCGCTTGCTCTCATGTCTGGCTCGCTCTCTCTCATATCTGGCTTGCTCGCTTGCTCTCATGTCTGGCTCGCTCGCTTGCTCTCATGTCTGGCTCGCTCACTCTCATATCTGGCTCGCTCGCTTGCTCTCATGTCTGGCTCGCTCGCTCTCATATCTGTCTCGCTCGCTTGCTCTCTTGTCTGGCACTCTCTCTTATCTGGCTCGCTCGCATATCTGGCTTGCTCGCTCTCATATCTGGCTCGCTCGCTTGCTCTCATATCCGGCTAGCTTGCTTGCTCTCTTGTCTGGCTCGCTCTCTTATCTGGCTCGCTCTCTTATCTGGCTCGCTCGCTCGCATTTCTGGCTCGCTCGCTTATCTGGCTCGCTCGCTCACATATCTTGCTCGCTCATTTGCTCTCATGTCTGGCTCGCTCGCTTGCTCTCACATCTGGCTCGCTTGCTTGCTCTCATATCTGGCTTGCTCGCTTGCTCTTATATCTGGCTCGCTCGCTTGCTCTCTTGTCTGGCTCGCTCTCTTATCTGGCTCTCTCGCTCGCATATCTGGCTCGCTCGCTTGCTCTCATGTCTGGCTCGCTCTCATATCTGGCTCGCTCGCTTGCTCTCATGTCTGGTTCGCTCGCTCTCATTTCTGGCTCGCTTGCTTGCTCTCTTGTCTGGTTCGCTCTCTTATCTGGCTCGCTCTCATATCTGGCTCGCTCGCTCTCATATCTGGCTCGCTCGCCTGCTCTCTTGTCTGGTTCGCTCTCTTATCTGGCTCGCTCTCATATCTGGCTCGCTCGCTTGCTCTCATGTCTGGCTCGCTCTCATATCTGGCTCGCTCGCTTGCTCTCATGTCTGGCTCGCTCGCTCTCATATCTGGCTCGCTCGCTTGCTCTCATGTCTGTCTCGCTCGCTCTCATATCTGGCTCGCTCTTTTCAGCAATTAGTCCAACAGCACTCACGGGTTCAAGTAAAAAACACAACGGTGTTTATTTAAACCATGTTCAAATGCAACGTTTCAGTGATATCCACCACCTTTTTCAAGCATGGCTCGCTCTTTTGCTCTCTTGTCTGGTTCGCTCTCATATCTGGCTCGCTCTCATATCTTGCTCGCTTCCATATCTGGCTCGCTCGCTTGCTCTCATGTCTGGCTCGCTCGCTCTCATATCTGGCTCGCTCGCTTGCTCTCATGTCTGGCTCGCTCGCTCTCATATCTTACTCGCTCGCTTTCTCTCATGTCTGGCTCGCTTGCTCTCATATCTGTCTCGCTCGCTTGCTCTCTTGTCTGGTTCGCTCTCTTATCTGGCTCGCTCTCATATCTTGCTCGCTCGCTTGCTCTCATGTCTGGCTCGCTCGCTCTCATATCTGGCTCGCTCGCTTGCTCTCATGTCTGGCTCGCTCGCTCTCATATCTGGCTCGCTCGATTGCTCTCATGTCTGGCTCACTCGCTCTCATATCTGGCTCGCTTGCTTGCTCTCATGTATTGCTCGCTCTCGCTCGCTTGCTCTCATGTCTGGCTCGCTTGCTCTCATGTCTGGCTCGCTCGCTTGCTCTCTTGTCTGGTTCGCTCTCTTATCTGGCTCGCTCTCATATCTTGCTCGCTCGCTTGCTCTCATGTCTGGCTCGCTCTCATATCTGGCTCGCTCGCTTGCTCTCATGTCTGGCTCGCTCGCTCTCATATCTGGCTCGCTCGCTTGCTCTCATGGCTCGCTCGATTGCTCTCATATCTGGCTCGCTCGCTTGCTCTCATGTCTTGATCGCTCGCTTGCTCTCATGTCTGGCTCGCTCACTCTCATATCTGGCTCGCTCGCTTGATCTCATGTCTGGCTCGCTCGCTCTCATATCTGACTCGCTCGCTTGCTCTCATGTCTGGCTCGCTCGCTCTCATATCTGGCTCGCTCGCTTGCTCTCATGTCTGGCTCGCTCGCTCTCATGTCTTGCTCGCTCGCTTGCTCTCATGTCTGGCTCGCTCGCTCTCATATCTGGCTCGCTCGCGTGCCCTCTTGTCTGGCTCGCTCTCTTATCTGGCTCGCTTTCATATCTGGCTCGCTCGATTGCTCTCATGTCTGGCTCGCTCGCTCTCATATCTTGCTCGCTCGCTTGCTCTCATGTCTGGCTCGCTCGCTCTCATATCTGGCTCGCTCGCTTGCTCTCATGTCTGGCTCGCTCGCTCTCATATCTGGCTCGCTCTTTTGCTCTCTTGTCTGGTTCGCTCTCTTATCTGGCTCGCTCTTATATCTTGCTCGCTCGCTTGCTCTCATGTCTGGCTCGCTCTCATATCTGACTCGCTCGCTTGCTCTCATTTCTGGCTCGATCGCACTCATGTCTGGCTCGCTCGCTTGCTCTCATGTCTGGCTAGCTTGCTCTCATATCTGGCTCGCTCGCTTGCTCTCATGTCTGGCTCGCTCGCTCTCATATCTTGCTCGCTCGCTTGCTCTCATGTCTGTCTCGCTCGCTCTCATATCTGGCTCGCTCGCTTATCTCATGACTGGCTCGCTCGCTCTCATATCTGGCTCGCTCGCTTGCTCTCATGTCTGGCTCGCTCGCTCTCATATCTGGCTCGCTCGATTGCTCTCTTGTCTGGTTCGCTCTCTTATCTGGCTCGCTCACTTGCTCTCTTGTCTGGCTCGCTCTCTTATCTGACTTGCCTGCATATCTGGCTCACTCAATCTCATATTTTGCTCGCTCGCTTGCTCTCATGTCTGGCTCACTCGCACTCATATCTGGTTCGCTCGCTTGCTCTCATGTCTGGCTCGCTCGCTCTCATATCTTGCTCGCTCGCTTGCTCTCATGTCTGGCTCGCTCGCTCTCATATCTGGCTCGCTCGCTTGCTCTCATGTCTGGCTCGCTAGCTCTCATATCTGGCTCGCTCGCTTGCTCTCATGTCTTGCTCGCTCGCTCTCATATCTGGCTCGCTCGCTTGCTCTCATGTCTGGCTCGCTCACTCTCATATCTGGCTCGCTCGCTTGCTCTCATGTCTGGCTCGCTCGCTCTCATATCTGACTCGCTCGCTTGCTCTCATGTCTGGCTCGCTCGCTCTCATATCTGGCTCGCTCGCTTGCTCTCATGTCTGGCTCGCTCGCTCTCATATCTTGCTCGCTCGCTCGCTTGCTCTCATGTCTGGCTCGCTCGCTCTTATATCTGGCTCGCTCGCTTGCTCTCATGTCTGGCTCGCTCGCTCTGATATCTTGCTCGCTCGCTCCCATGTCTTGCTCGCTCTCATATCTGGCTCGCTCGTTTGCTCTCATGTCTGGCTCGCTCGCTCTTATATCTGGCTCGCTCGCTCGCATATCTGGCTCGCTCGCTTGCTCTCTTGTCTGGCTCACTCTCTTATCTGGCTCGCTCGCTCGCATATCTGGCTCGCTTGCTCTCTTGTCTGGCTCGATCTCTTATCTGGCTCGCTCGCTCGCATATCTGGCTCGCTCGCTTGCTCTCATATCTGGCTCGCTCGCTTGCTCTCATATCTGGCTCGCTCACTTGCTCTCTTGTCTGGCTAGCTCTCTTATCTGGCTCGCTCGCATATCTGGCTCGCTCGATCTCACATCTTGGTCGCTCGCTTGCTCTTATTTCTGGCTCACTCGCTCTCATATCTGGCTCGCTCGCTTGCTCTCATGTCTGGCTCGCTCTCATATCTTGCTCGCTCGCTTGCTCTCATGTCTGGCTCGCTCGCTTGCTCTCATGTCTGGCTCGCTCGCTCTCATATTTGGCTCGCTCGGTCGCATATCTGGCTCGCTCGCTTGCTCTCTTGTCTGGCTCACTCTCTTATCTGGCTCGCTCGCTTACATATCTGGCCCGATCCCTTGCTCTCATATCTGGCTCGCTCGCTTGCTCTCATGTCTGGCTCGCTCTCATATCTGGCTGCTCGTTCGCTTGCTCTCTTGTCTGGTTAGCTCAATTATCTGGCTCGCTCTCATATCTTGCTCGCTCGCTTGCTCTCATGTCTGGCTCGCTCTCATATCTGGCTTGCTTGCTTGCTCTCATGTCTGGCTCGCTCGCTCTCATATCTGGCTCGCTCGCTTGCTCTCATGTCTGGCTCACTCGCTCTCATATCTGGCTCGCTCGCTTGCTCTCATGTCTGGCTCGATCGCTCTCATATCTGGCTCGCTCTCTTAATCTCATGTCTGGCTCGCTTGCTCTCATATCTGGCTCGCTTGCTTGCTCTCATGTCTGGCTCGCTCGCTCTCATATCTTGCTCGCTCGCTTGCTCTCATGTCTGTCTCGCTCGCTCTCATATCTGGCTCGCTCGCTTATCTCATGACTGGCTCGCTCGCTCTCATATCTGGCTCGCTCGCTTGCTCTCATGTCTGGCTCGCTCGCTCTCATATCTGGCTCGCTCGATTGCTCTCTTGTCTGGTTCGCTCTCTTATCTGGCTCGCTCACTTGCTCTCTTGTCTTGCTCGCTCTCTTATCTGACTTGCCTGCATATCTGGCTCACTCAATCTCATATTTTGCTCGCTCGCTTGCTCTCATGTCTGGCTCACTCGCACTCATATCTGGTTCGCTCGCTTGCTCTCATGTCTGGCTCGCTCGCTCTCATATCTTGCTCGCTCGCTTGCTCTCATGTCTGGCTCGCTAGCTCTCATATCTGGCTCGCTCGCTTGCTCTCATGTCTTGCTCGCTCGCTCTCATATCTGGCTCGCTCGCTTGCTCTCATGTCTGGCTCGCTCACTCTCATATCTGGCTCGCTCGCTTGCTCTCATGTCTGGCTCGCTCGCTCTCATATCTGACTCGCTCGCTTGCTCTCATGTCTGGCTCGCTCACTCTCATATCTGGCTCGCTCGCTTGCTCTCATGTCTGGCTCGCTCGCTCTCATATCTGACTCGCTCGCTTGCTCTCATGTCTGGCTCGCTCGCTCTCATATCTCGCTCGCTCGCTTGCTCTCATGTCTGGCTCGCTCGCTCTCATATCTTGCTCGCTCGCTCGCTTGCTCTCATGTCTGGCTCGCTCGCTCTTATATCTGGCTCGCTCGATTGCTCTCATGTCTGGCTCACTTGCTCTCATACCTGGCTCGCTTCCTTGCTCTCTTGTCTGGCACTCTCTCTTATCTGGCTCGCTCGCATATCTGGCTTGCTCGCTCTCTTATCTGGCTCGCTCTCTTATCTGGCTCGCTCGCTCGCATTTCTGGCTCGCTCGCATATCTGGCTCGCTCGCTCACATATCTTGCTCGCTCATTTGCTCTCATGTCTGGCTCGCTCGCTCTCATATCTGGCTCGCTCGCTTGCTCTCATATCTGGCTCGCTTGCTTGCTCTCATATCTGGCTTGCTCGCTTGCTCTTATATCTGGATCGCTCGCTTGCTCTCTTGTCTGGCTCGCTCTCTTATCTGGCTCTCTCGCTCGCATATCTGGCTCGCTCGCTTGCTCTCATGTCTGGCTCGCTCTCTCTCATATCTGGCTTGCTCGCTTGCTCTCATGTCTGGCTCGCTCGCTTGCTCTCATGTCTGGCTCTCTCACTCTCATATCTGGCTCGCTCGCTTGCTCTCATGTCTGGCTCGCTCGCTCTCATATCTGGCTCGCTCGCTTGCTCTCTTGTCTGGCACTCTCTCTTATCTGGCTCGCTCGCATATCTGGCTTGCTCGCTCTCATATCCGGCTAGCTTGCTTGCTCTCTTGTCTGGCTCGCTCTCTTATCTGGCTCGCTCGCTTATCTGGCTCGCTCGCTCACATATCTTGCTCGCTCATTTGCTCTCATGTCTGGATCGCTCGCTTGCTCTCACATCTGGCTCGCTTGCTTGCTCTCATATCTGGCTTGCTCGCTTGCTCTTATATCTGGCTCGCTCGCTTGCTCTCTTGTCTGGCTCGCTCTCCTATCTGGCTCTCTCGCTCGCATATCTGGCTCGCTCGCTTGCTCTCATGTCTGGCTCGCTCGCTCTCATTTCTGGCTCGCTCGCTTGCTCTCATGTCTGGCTCGCTCGCTCTCATATCTGGCTCGCTCGCTTGCTCTCATGTCTGGTTCGCTCGCTCTCATTTCTGGCTCGCTTGCTTGCTCTCTTGTCTGGTTCGCTCTCTTATCTGGCTCGCTCTCATATCTGGCTCGCTCGCTTGCTCTCATGTCTGGCTCGCTCTCATATCTGGCTCGCTCGCTTGCTCTCATGTCTGGCTCGCTCGCTCTCATATCTGGCTCGCTCGCTTGCTCTCATGTCTGGCTCGCTCGCTCTCATATCTGGCTCGCTCTTTTCAGCAATTAGTCCAACAGCACTCACGGGTTCAAGTAAAAAACACAACGGTGTTTATTTAAACCATGTTCAAATGCAACGTTTCAGTGATATCCACCACCTTTTTCAAGCATGGCTCGCTCTTTTGCTCTCTTGTCTGGTTCGCTCTCATATCTGGCTCGCTCTCATATCTTGCTCGCTTCCATATCTGGCTCGCTCGCTTGCTCTCATGTCTGGCTCGCTCGCTCTCATATCTGGCTCGCTCGCTTGCTCTCATGTCTGGCTCGCTCGCTCTCATATCTGGCTTGCTCGCTCGCATATCTGTCTCGCTCGCTTACTCTCTTGTCTGGCTCACTCTCTTATCTGGCTCGCTCGCATATCTAGCTCGCTCGCTTGCTCTCTTGTCTGGCTTGCTCTCTTATCTGACTCGCTCGCTCGCATATCTGGCTCGCTCGCTTGCTCTCATCTGGCTCGCTCGCTTGCTCTCATATCTGCCTCGCTCACTTGCTCTCTTGTCTAGCTCGCTCTCTTATCTGGCTCGCTCGCATATGTGGCTCGCTCGATCTCATATCTTGCTCGCTGGCTTGCTCTCATGTCTGGCTCACTCGCTCTCATATCTGGCTCGCTCGCTTGTTCTCATGTCTGGCTCGCTCGCTCTCATATCTTGCTCGCTCGCTTGCTCTCATGTCTGTCTCGCTCGCTCTCCTATCTGGCTCGCTCGCTTGCTCTCATGTCTGGCTCGCTCTCTCTCATATCTGGCTCGCTTGCTTGCTCTCTTGTCTGGTTCGCTCTATTATCTGGCTCGCTCGCTTGCATATCTGGCTCGCTCGCTTGATCTCATATCTGGCTCACTTGCTTGCTCTCTTGTCTGGCTCGCTCTCTTATCTCGCTCGCTCTCATATCTGGCTCGCTCGCTCGCTTGCATATCTGGCTCGCTCGCTTGCTCTCATATCTGGCTCGCTTGCTTGCTCTCTTGTCTGGCTCGCTCTCTTATCTCGCTCGCTCTCATATCTGGCTCGCTCGCTTGCTCTCATATCTGGCTCGCTCGCTTGCTCTCATGTCTGGCTCGCTCGCTCTCATATCTGGCTCGCTCGATTGCTCTCATGTCTGGCTCGCTTGCTCTCATACCTGGCTCGCTTCCTTGCTCTCTTGTCTGGCACTCTCTCTTATCTGGCTCTCTCGCATATCTGGCTTGCTCGCTTTCAT